>NC_080050.1:25471365-25588865 GCF_026212465.1 Amaranthus tricolor | reverse complement strand
TGTTTATTGTTGGTAGCCATGGAAGATTCGGACGAGGATCGTCTCCATCGTCCTCTTCCATATTATGTATGGAATCACTTGGAGTATTTTCATTACTCCCATTAACTGGGTTATTGTTGTCTTCGTCGCTATTGTTGTCGTTGCTAGTCGACAAATTATTCAAGAAATAGTTGCTAGCCCAATCACTAGGGTCGCTGCTCATTTTGCCTATAATATTTATTTCAAACCCTAATATTATTTTCAACTAAAATCAATCTTATCTATACCAGAAAATGTCCCAATTTTATCTACATAATGAATTATTTCATCCCAAACTAAACATTACTACGTATACTATTAAAGTAATTCGAAAATTACATTTAAAAATTAAAAAAAAAAACTGTTTTAATTAACATTAGACATGCTCAAAAAATAGAAAATATAAAAAAACAAAAAAAATTTCGAAACTAGATAATAACATCATATTAAAAATAAATTACTCTATAATTCCAAAGTTACATTCTAAATAAAAGAAATGTAGAAAAATATAACATAAAACATGCTCAAAGTATACCATAATTCATAATTCGAAAATATAAATTACTCCGAAATTCAAAAAATGCATAAAAATAACATTAAACATGCTCAAGTTATACCATAATTCGAAAATGTTAAAAACATACAAAAAATGACGAAACAAAATAATAACATTAGACATGCTCAAAATATACCATAATCCGAAATATAAAAAAAAAAACATACATAATTCAACATAAACATCATGAAATAACAAGAAAAAACATGATGAAGATGACAATGTACTCCATAGCTTGAAATCAAACATAAAAAAAAAAAAAACCATTCAAACATAGTTTATCATCATAATCATCAAGAACATTGAAATAATTCAAAAAAAATAAGCAATAAACACTAACCTTGTAATAAGAAGATGAGTTTTTTAGAGTTGAAAATGAGTAGTAACCACAAAATGATGAGGAAAAGATTAAGAGAGAAAAGAAAATTAATAGAGAATGAGATGAATGAAGGAAAAGAAAATTCAGAGGTGAAGTATAAGGAAAATGAATAAGTATGGAAATGAGGATACAGTCGTAGGAAATGAGGAATTAGGGCATCATAGTACGGATTTTTCTTCTGAAGTGGGCGACCATGAAGGTGGTAGCTGCTTCGTCGCCAACTGCAATGACAAGACTACACTGCTTGACTTTTCAGTCTCGCGACCAACATCTCGGTCGCTGGTTCGTCGCCCCTGCTTTGACAATATAACACTGCTTGACTCTTCAGTCTAGCGACCATCAATTCGGTCGCTGGTTCGTCGCTCGCACCTCGGTAATAATTATCTTTGCGTGCTGCAGTGTGCAAAATATATATCACGTGAAAACCTTTCAGGGCTGCAGTGAGCTGGCGACGAGATATGTGGTCGCTGGTTCGTCGCTGCCTGCTTTGACAAGACTACTCTTTTTGACTTTTCAGGCTTTGCGTGCTGCAGTGGTGAAAAATTCGGCTGCTATTATTATTATTATTAACCGTTGTTATTATTATTATTATTATTATTATTATTATTATTATTATTATTATTATTATTATTATTATTATTATTATTATTATTATTATTATTACTATTATTATTATTATTATTATTATTATTATTATTATTATTATTATTATTATTATTATTGTTATTATTATTATTATTATTATTATTATTATTATTATTATTATTATTATTATTATTATTATTATTATTATTATTATTATTATTATTATTATTATTACTGTTATTGTTATTATTATTATTATTATTATTAAAATCATTATTATTATTATTATTATTAATATTATTATTATTATTATCTCTGTTTTTATTTATTATTAGTATTGTTATTATGATTATTGTTGATATATATTTATTATTTTGTTGTTGTTGTTATCATTATTATTACTACAAAATATTAATAATTCGGAAGATTATAATTAAATTGTATTAAATATTACAAAATATTAAATAATTACATCTAAAAAATTAAATTAATTTTAATCACTAAAATAGTCGTCGTTCTCAACATCTTCATCTTCGGATTGTTCGTTTTCTGACATTACAAGATCCACATCTTCTTCAGTATCTTCATCATTATCATGCACCTATTGAACAATTTCGCCAGATGGATCAAGAAGCGGTGTTTGGGAAACATCTTCTTCAATTTCAATACGGTCCCTATTTTCTTCTTGGAAAGCAGCATCTTTGGATTCCTGTTCTACTTCTTTGTCAAATTTAATTTGTTTGACTCTGCAAACCGCTCTCCAATTTTTTAAATTATTTCTTGTACTCGGATATGGAAGATAATATACTTGAGATGCTTGACTTGCCAACACAAATGGATCATATAAACGATACGAGTGACCTTGATGTATGTCAACTAACTTATATCGTTTATGAATATTTGTTCCGCGGCTATTTCCAGTAGTAGTTGGGTCATACCAATGACATTTGAACAACGTTACTCTTTTGATAGGTATCCCCGGGTATTCAACCTCTACGATTTCAAGCAATTGCCCGTAAAAATCTTCTTCGTCACGATTGTTGTCAGCAGCTTTGACGCACACTCCACTATTGTCTGCTAATTTATTTGATGCATGACGTATTGTATGGAATCTATATCCGTTTGTGTAATAGACATTGTAACTCCGAGCAAGTTTATGTGGTCCTTCAGCCATCTGCTTCAAAATGTCACTGTTCACTCGGTTATCGAATGATCCTTGTCTTGCCTGTCAGATAAATGGAAATAACTTTATGAATTTAATTAACGTAATACTGACATACATACATAATAACTAACGTAATAGATGAACAACATACTGCAGTTCTGAACGCATTTGTGAAATTCTCTTGCACAAACGCTTCAATCCTCTAACTTGACCAATTCGGTTGATGTCTTTGAATTGAACTTTTAAACTCAGATACAAATACATCCACCTCTGGACAGTTCATTAGCACGTATCTAAGTGCAATCTCGTAATCTCTTTCATCCAAAATATATGCTTTTCCTTTTCCATGAAATCTTATTGGATGACTGAAAATTGTGAATACACCAGTTATAATATTGTTGTAACTTCCATCGTCATTCCTAGGAAGGTCTCTGACCCTGCATCGCACATGTGCCTCAAAATAATGGGAAACAAAATGTGATGCTTCCTCGGTTAAATATGCATTGCATATCGACGCTTCAACATGAGCTTTATTTTTCACATTCAGTTTCAAATGTCTAAGGTACCTGTACGGAAAATTAGTTCACCGGTAGAATAATGAAAAAAATTAATTACATATGATTTATATACCTCTCAAATGGATACATCCATCTGTATTGGACCAGTCCTGCAATTCTAGCCTCATATGGCAAATGGATAGGAAGGTGTTCCATGCTATTAAAGAATGTGGGCGGAAAAATAGTCTCTAGTTTGCAGACGATAACCAGAATATCTACTTCCATCTTCCTCAAATCCTCTACACATAGCTTTGTGGTTGTCAAACTTCTAAAATATAAGCTCAATTCAGTAAGAGCTTCCCAAACCTTCACCGATAGAAATTCTTTGAATGCAATTGGAATTAAGCGTTGCATGAAACATGTCAGTCGTGACTTTTCATGCCGAACAATTGATGCTTGGCCATGTCAATATTCCTTGCCATATTGGACACATAACCATTGGGAAATCTAATACTCTTCAACCATTGAAGCAAAGCACATATCTGTTGTCCATTTAATGTATAGGAAGCTTTAGGCATAGACGAACCTGTATATAATCATAATAACATGTTACATGAATTATTATTAATTATTAATTCTATAAAGGTTTGAGAATACACGAACCTAAAGGATGCAATTCTGAACGTATACCAAGTTCACGCAAATCGTGTCTACCCTTGATGTGATCCTTTGTTTTACTTGGCACACAAAAAAAAAGTGTTGAAAATGTTATCAAAAACATTCTTCTCTATGTGCATAACATCCAAATTATGTCGAATCATGTTAGTTTTCCAATATGGCAAATCCTAGAATATGCTCCTCTTCTTCCATCCAGCAGAGTACTTACTAACCTCTGTATTATGTTCCGGTGCATCTTCTTCATTGACTCTCAAAAAACCAAACTGGTCTAATTCATCAAGCAATTCAAGTCCTGTCCGAATAATAGGTGGGTCTCTTTTTTCAACAATGCCTGATCTGAAATTTGTTCTATTTCTCCTATAGGGATGACTTTTATCTAAAAACCTTCTATGACAGTCAAACCAAGACACCTTCTTGCTATGCGTAAGGTAAAAGGCTTGTGAATCATCCATGCAGTAAGGGCAAGCATATCGGCCCGCAATACTCCACCCGGACAACATCGAATAAGCTGGAAAGTCATTGATCGTCCATATTAAAGCTGCTCGTAGTTGGAAATTCTCCTTTTTTGACACATCAAATGTACAAATACCCTCCTCCCACAACATATTCAGCTCTTGTATTAGTGGTTGAAGATATAAGTCAATGTTGTGCTTTGGATTACACGGCCCAGGGACAATCACGGTCAAGAACATATACAGCTTCTTCATGCACATCCATGGCGGAAGATTGTATGGTGTTAAAATGACAGGCCACGATGAATACTGTTGACCCGAACTTCCAAAAGGGTTAAAACCATCTGTACATAGACCAAGCCGCACATTTCGAGTCTCCAATGCAAAGTCTGGATGCATGTCGTTAAATGTCAACTACGCTTCAGCATCAACGGATGTATCATCTCTCCATCCTTAGTACGGTGCTTTGCATGCCATCTCATATGCCTAGCTGTTGCCTCTGAAGCATACAATCTTTGTAATCTGGGGCCTAGGGGGAAATAATGAAATTGTTTCCGCGAAACCTTATCACCCTTACTGTTTCTTCTCCATCTAGAAGTTTCACAAATGTAACCGCAAGTTGCATTCGCATTATTCCCCCAATATATCAAACATCCATTAGGACAACAATCTATCTTCTCAACGGGTAATCCAAGGGCAGCTATTTGTTTTTTCGTTTCGTAGAAGTTGTTTACCATCGTATTCTCTTCTGGTAACACTTCGTTCACAATACCACAAATATCGTCGTAACACCTCTCAGTGAGACGATGGTCTGTCTTCAGGTTTGTAAGTCGGCCAATAATAGACATTTTGGTGTGATTTTTACAATCTTCATATAAAGGACTATTTACAGAATTTAACATTTCAAAGAACTGTTGACACTGTGGGTTTAGATATTCGTCAACGTGTACCGGTGGTTCATTATCTACTGACACTACATTATACTGTGAGGGAAGAAAGTGATGGTAATTGTCTGGAAACACACTAGCTACTGCATCATGCACCATCTGTGAGTATAGATTTGGATTGTTTGACGATTGCTCTCCGACTTCCGCTACAACATCAGATGTTGTTCCTATCTCTGTGTTCCGATTACATTCCCACTCATAGTAATTTTCAACAAACCCTTCTCATTAGATGTTCTCTTATTTCATCTGATTCCTTATAACAACAATTTTTACACTTTTTACAAGGACATCTAATCTCAGAACTCATGCTTTGTGTACGAGCAAATTCTAAAAACTCTTCCAACCCTCTCATAAATCTTAAACTAAACTTTCATTTTTTCGTCGGTTGTACATCCAACTTCTTTCTTGCCTAGAATTCATTTTTAACACCTAAATATAATATAATAATATAATTATTCAACTGATCAATAAAGTAAGTTAATGACAATAAAAATATATAAAACAATTCATTAAAATAACAATATATGATAATAATATAATTATTCTAATAACAATTATTAAGGAAAATTAATGACAATAAACATAAAATATAAAACAATAAAAAAATATAAAAAACTCAAGTAAATAAAAAACGAAATAAAATATATACTAATTAAATAATAAAAATAAATCAAATTAATGACAATAATAATTAAATATAAACAATAACAATAAATAAAACAATTCATGTAAAGATAAAAAACAAGCTAGATAATAGAATAAGAAAATCACTAACCTCTTCTAATTCTTTAGCTACCGAAATATACAATACGCAACAGTTCTGCGCGTTATTTATAGAAAATATAGCGAAAATACCGCGATGACAAACGCATCGCCATCTTCTCAAATTTGAAAAAGCAGTGGCGACCAAATGGCTTCCAACCAACCATCACTTATAATTATTAAAATAAAAAAATTACGTTGTACATGGCGAGGGACTGGCGACCAAGCACTTAATGTCGCCAATGAAGTTTAAAAAAGAAATAAAAAAAATTATCTTGGCGACTACCTGGCGACCACATAGGCCGTCGCCAAATATTAAAATAAAAATGTAAAAGAAACTGTCTCCATAGGCGACCAATTGGCGACCATGTTACCCGTCGCTAGGTATTAAAAAAAATTTAAAGAAATTAAATGCTCATGGCGACCAAATTTCCCGTCGCCAGTTCGCATTTCCATTATGCGATGTCTGCTTCCGTCGCCTTCCCGTCGCCAATGGCGACCATTTTCCCGCCTCGCCATTTTTCCATCGCTATTTCAATAGTTATTTGTAGTGGTGTCAGCTGCTATTGTTATTTCTGTTAGATCTACTTATAACTTATAAGATTTTCTTTTGATTTCATCCAATTAATTTGGATATTTCATCTTTTAACAAAAATAAAATCTTCATTCTTTTGTAGTTTTATATCCTTAAATAATTATTTAGGAATAGAGATTGATAATAGTGGAACTTGATAATAGAATGTTGAATTTATGGATTAAATGTTATGTGGATGAAATCTTGGTGTGAATATGTAAAAAAAAAATGTTAACATTTGGTTATGGATGAAAGATTAACAAATAACAACAAATAAACTAGTAAATTGAGCACAATTCACTACATGGAAGGCATACATAGCGATGGACAATTTTGTTGCTAAAATAATCGCTAAAGGCATTAGTGACAGACTTGCGACGGAAATAATCCATTGCTTTACCCTTCGTCGCTAAAATGCAACAAAAAAGTCCATCGCCATTTCGTCTCTTTCTTGCTTTTACAGACTATATTTTTCGTCTTGATGCTTTAGGGTTTAGGTTTTAGTATATAAGGTTTTATTTAACTTTTTATTGGTTTATATAATTTTTTAAAAATTGTTTATCAAACCATATAAAACATAAAACAAACATTATGAAGAATCTGTAAATTAAAATCGTACCAAATGTAAAAACAAAGTTAAATACCTAAATTACACAAATAGTAAATGTTTGTCAAATTACATAAACTACAATAATTAAACAATAAGTTTACTATAATTGTTTATCATTCAAGTAAAAACTAAGAAATAAGGGTTGACATTGTTGATAGTGATAGTGATGTTGCTTATATTTATTGCCTCAATTGTCCTTTGATGATATTCAACTGCAACATTATTAAACCCTAGCTAGTCGAAGTTCTTCTCGCAACTCATCAAAAGCTTGTTTTTGTCTAGCCTCAAATTCCGCCAATTTTGATTCAAGATAGCATCATAATAAGGCGGTGGTTCAGAGTACGGTGATGAAACAAAAAATAAATATCAAAGGAGATTAAAAACTTCTATTAAGTGTTTCTAGTGACTCTTATATCAAGGTATGTCTGTACATGGTCACAACTGTTGGGATGAGTTATCCCACATCGATAAATTGAAAATGATGTGCACACTTTATAAGCTGTTAGAGACCTTCTTCCCATTGCTATATGGTTTTGGGATGGTATATATCTCCTTGGCTTATGAAGTGTGTGCACTTGTGTCTCCCCGTTAATATGCTGGCATTCACAATAAGTCCAGCCTAATTTAACATGGTATCAGAGCCGATGGTTCAATCAACAATTTAAAAAATGGTAGGTTCGAAAAGAATGGCGTTCCTACCCTAATTGATTACTCCCACATGCGAACTTGACGGGGGTTCACATGTGAGGGGGGGTGTTGGGATGAGTTATCCCACATCGATAAATTGAAAATCGTGTGCATGCTTTATAAGCTATTAGAGACCTTCTTCCCATTGCCATATGGTTTTGGGATGGTATATACCTCATTGGCTTATGAAGTGTGTGCACTTGTGTCCCCCGTTAATATGCTGACATTCACAATAAATCCAACCTAATTTAACAACAACGAAAAACAAGATTCACATAATAGGGTTAAATTTGTTGAACTTATGAAGTTTCTTGCAAATGGTAGACAAGATGTTGTAGATGTTGTTAGGGATAATGTCCCTGAAATTTGTGTGTTGATAGCTTCTAGCATTCAGAAGGATATTATCAATGATTGTGCAAACGATACCACTAAAGCGGTTATCGCTTTGGTGATGAATGTTTTTCTATTCTTGCTGACAAGTCTGTCGATATATCGGATAAAAAGCAATTGCCTCTTCGTTTATGTTACGTTATGAAAAGTGTTGAATTAATGAAGCAATGTCTTGGTATCGTGCATGTTCCTAATACCACCTCTTTGACTCTTAAGAATGCAATATAATCCTTACTAATTCTCCTACACTTTCTAAAGTTCAGGGTCAAGGCTATTATGGTGCTAGTAACATGAAAGGTGCTAGTGGTGGTATTCAAACTTTAATCATAAATGAATGTCCATCGACACATTCTATACATTGTTTTATTCACCAACTTCAACTGACACTAGTAGCTCTAGAAATAGAATCATGATTGTCGTTGGCTAAGGCTTTATCATTCAATGAACTTATGAATGGTTGTGGTTTGAATCAAGAGCTTATCCTAATTAATCTTGATGATACTCGTTAAAGTTCCCACTTTAGAAACCTTAAGAATGTGCTTGGTGTGTTTCAAGAAACCCTTGAGTCCCTTGAAGCCATTGTAGATGCCTATGATCCCAACAAGGTTAAAGCATGTTCAATCTTAGGTATGTTGATGTCATTTGATTTTGTTTTAATAGCATTGTTAAAGGAGTCTATTTTTGGGTTGAAAGATTCATTCAATGTGAAGTTTATAAAAAATGGATCAAGATATTGTTAATGCAATGAAGTTAGTTGATAGTACCAAACTGGAATTACAAAAAATATGAGATGATGGATAGGAAACTCACTCGAACAAAGTTACCTTAATCTTAGATGGGTATGATATTGATATTTCGCATATGGAAGATAGATTTATATGTTAATCAAGCGGTTGGTAGGAGGATGATTAGTTGTAAAACTTCTTGCGTGACGAATCTTCATCATTATCAAATTGAGGTACCTGAGGTTGAGTATAATTGATTACAGTTACAAGAGCTTGAAAATCAGTTAGTAAAGAAAAGGCAAAGATCTAATTATTTACATTTGTTGCTTTCATCGTTATATTTTCATCATTTGATACAAAAGGTTTCTTGAACTTGCTAATTTTGTCTCAATGAATTTTCAAATGGAGAGGTGATATTCTTTGAGGTATAACTTCAAAGTTTCATTGGTGATGTGAGAAATGACGAGTGATTCTTAAATGTGAAAAATCTTATGGAATTTCCACAAACCTTGTTCAGACAAATAAGCATGAGAGTCTTCAAGAAATATATTTGCTTTTGAATTTGGTATTGCTTCTGCTTGTGGCGACTACAAGAATAGAAAGATCAGTGGATCATGTAAAAAATAAAGTGCGTAATAGTGTGGGAGATCAGTTATGATTTATTTGGAATGTTAATCTTAATGCAATTGTACAACGATATTAAAATATATCTAAGAGAACAATTGTAATTTTATATTTTGTTACCTTAGCGTGTATTTCATTATGTCATACTTTTATCTCATTGTAAATTTATACAGTGCAGTATACATGACATGTATCAATCTTTTCATATTATTGCGGCGGTGATTTAGAATTATCATTGCATTATTAATTCACAGTTTAGACATGTGTTTCATTGGTTTGAAAATTGAAAACGACGATGTACTAGAGTTCGAACAATGTGTTTCAAACTCCAATATTGCCAAGATCAAGTGTATGAGGTTTAGTGACAAACAAATTACGCTATCAATGATACCAACGTTTGTAGGAGAAAGTAATGCAATAAAATGACACAAAGATTTAACGAGGTTCACCCAACTAAGGCTACGTCCTCCGGTGTGTAGTATCTCTTATATAATCAAAAGGAGTTCAAAGAACTCTCAAATGTGGAGAATTACAATAGAGAAGAGATATAGGCTAGTGTTTGGCTTGGGGTGTATTTTGTGGATTATTTCAATGTGATTGAGAGCTCTCTATTTATAGGAGAGATCACACTAAGTTATATTAAGTATATTAAAGCTATGAATAAATGATAATAAAACATCTCTAAGAACTTGAAGAGTCAAAAACAGCATCTTAGGAGCATCAGAAACATCGCTCGACCAAAGCAGGGGCTCGCTCGGTCGAGCGGCCTGGTCGAGCGGGATACAGGAAGTGTCTGTCTGCATTCTGTCTGCTCGCTCGACCCATCCTGAAGCTCGCTCGGTCGAGCGAGCTGGTCGAGCGGCACTTCAGAAGGCTTCTGTCAGTAATTGCTCGACCTTACATTGTAGAGCATCTTGAACTAAACCTTTGCACTTCTTCATTAAGTCCCATAACTCCCTTGATTAAATCATACTTCATTACCTCATTAATCCATACTTTAATCATCATCATAAACCACAATAATCAACTTAATACACCAACTTAACACATTCATAGGATTCCATCCCAAAGGTCACACATGAATGCACCTCATCAAATGTGCACTCAAGTCACACCAATCACAACAATCTCCACCTTGACTTGAGTTCACCCAAGTCACTGGAATTCTCTAATTCACTACAACACAATATAACAACTTACACAACATCATACTCAAAAAATAAAAACAACACATGTGCATAAACGTAGCACATGCACTAAACATGCCCTCAAAGGGCTTACAAGAGTATGCTTTTAATTACCATTCAAGTCCATACATCCCATGGACTCATTGGGATATGTTGAAATTATTCTCAAACTGTCATTAAAAGAAGTATCAATTTCATTTTCGTGCTCGGTTGAAGTAGTGGACACACAAGCCGAACTAATTAAGGTTGAACCCAAAAGCATATACACGCCAAAGTATGCTTTTAATTACCAATCAAGTCCATACATCCCATGGACTCATTGGGATATGTTGAAATTATTCTCAAACTGTCATTAAAAGAAGTATCAATTTCATTTTCGTGCTCGGTTGAAGTAGTAGACACACAAGCCGAACTAATTAAGGTTGAACCCAAAAGCATATACACGCCATCATTAATGGATCCTTTTAAGAACAAATTAGGACCCTTGCCAACCTTCAACACTCCACCTTCACCAATTCACTTAAAACCTTCTTTATCCAGAATACTAAGGGAAATTATGTTTTTATTCATACCTGGAACATGAAGGACTCCGGTCAATGTTCTTTCAACACCATCAAACATGATAATTTTAACATCTCCAATACCAACTATCGGACAACTAGCCTCATTGCCCATAGTGACTTTTCTTCCATCAACCTTTTGATAAGTTGAGAAGAACCTAGAGTTAAAAGTTATGTGTCTAGAACATCCCGAATCCAAAATCCAAGAATCACCACCCTTATATTCACTAGTAACGACAAGAGCATCAACATCATATATCTCATCTTCAACATAGCTAGCTTCGACGGAGCTAGCTCTTGCGGATTTGCTTTTATTTGATTGTTTGGCTTTTAATTTCCAACAATATTTCTTGAAGTGGCCCTTCTTCATACAAAAGTTACAAGTCATGCTCCTTTTGTTCCTTACTCGACTCTTTAACAAATAAAGCACCATTGGAAACTCTTGATTCCTTTTGAGCAAATTGAGAATCAATAAGGTCCTTTTGAGTCAAGGCCTTTCTAACATCCTTACTTCTCAAAGTGTCTCTTCCATATAACAAGGTTTCCCTAAAATGCTTATATGAGTGTGGTAGTGAAACTAACAAAAGAATAGCCAAATCCTCATCATCCACTTTTACATCAATATTTTGCAAATCCATAACTATTGAGTAAAATTGATCAAGGTGCGGTTTCATCGGCTTCTCTTCTTGCAATCTGAGATCATACAAACGACTCTTTAACAAAAGTCGATTGGTAACACTCTTTTCCATATAGAGTGATTCCAATTTATCCCAAATGCCTTTTGAAGTTTCCTCCTTTACAACTTCTCTCAAAACTTCATTAGAGAGACAAAGTTGTATGGCGGATAGAGCCTTCGCATCCATATCTTCCCACTTAGCCTCACTTATGCCTTTCGGTCTCTTCTCCACACCATCTAGTGCTTTATGCACTCCATTTTGTATCAAAATTTCTTTCATTTTGACTTGCCATAAGCCAAAGTTAACACTCCTATCAAACTTCTCAATATCAAGTTTCATTGTAGCCATGTTGCACCAATATAACCTCTAAAACAAGATAACAACAACTTGGCTCTGATAATTGAAAACGACGATGTATTAGAGTTCGAGCAATGTGTTTCAAACTCCAATATTGCCAAGATCGAGTGTATGAGGTTTATTGACAAACAAATTACGATCAATGATATCAACGTTTGTAGGAGAAAGTAATGCAATAAAATGACACAAAGATTTAACGAGGTTCACCCAACTAAGGCTACGTCCTCCGGTGTGTAGTATCTCTTATATAATCAAAAGGAGTTCAAAGAACTCTCAAATGTGGAGAATTACAATAGAGAAGAGATATAGGCTAGTGTTTGGCTTGGGGTGTATTTTGTGGATTATTTCAATGTGATTGAGAGCTCTCTATTTATAGGAGAGATCACACTAAGTTATATTAAGTATATTAAAGCTATGAATAAATGATAATAAAACATCTCTAAGAACTTGAAGAGTCAAAAACAGCATCTTAAGAGCATCAGAAACATCGCTCGACCAAAGCAGGGGCTCGCTCGGTCGAGCGGCCTGGTCGAGCGGGATACAGGAAGTGTCTGTCTGCATTCTGTCTGCTCGCTCGACCCATCCTGAAGCTCGCTCGGTCGAGCGAGCTGGTCGAGCGGCACTTCAGAAGGCTTCTGTCAGTAATTGCTCGACCTTACATTGTAGAGCATCTTGAACTAAACCTTTGCACTTCTTCATTAAGTCCCATAACTCCCTTGATTAAATCATACTTCATTACCTCATTAATCCATACTTTAATCATCATCATAAACCACAATAATCAACTTAATACACCAACTTAACACATTCATAGGATTCCATCCCAAAGGTCACACATGAATGCACCTCATCAAATGTGCACTCAAGTCACACCAATCACAACAATCTCCACCTTGACTTGAGTTCACCCAAGTCACTGGAATTCTCTAATTCACTACAACACAATATAACAACTTACACAACATCATACTCAAAAAATAAAAACAACACATGTGCATAAACGTAGCACATGCACTAAACATGCCCTCAAAGGGCTTACAAGAGTATGCTTTTAATTACCAATCAAGTCCATACATCCCATGGACTCATTGGGATATGTTGAAATTATTCTCAAACTGTCATTAAAAGAAGTATCAATTTCATTTTCGTGCTCGGTTGAAGTAGTGGACACACAAGCCGAACTAATTAAGGTTGAACCCAAAAGCATATACACGCCATAGTATGCTTTTAATTACCAATCAAGTCCATACATCCCATGGACTCATTGGGATATGTTGAAATTATTCTCAAACTGTCATTAAAAGAAGTATCAATTTCATTTTCGTGCTCGGTTGAAGTAGTAGACACACAAGCCGAACTAATTAAGGTTGAACCCAAAAGCATATACACGCCATCATTAATGGATCCTTTTAAGAACAAATTAGGACCCTTGCCAACCTTCAACACTCCACCTTCACCAATTCACTTAAAACCTTCTTTATCCAGAATACTAAGGGAAATTATGTTTTTATTCATACCTGGAACATGAAGGACTCCGGTCAATGTTCTTTCAACACCATCAAACATGATAATTTTAACATCTCCAATACCAACTATCGGACAACTAGCCTCATTGCCCATAGTGACTTTTCTTCCATCAACCTTTTGATAAGTTGAGAAGAACCTAGAGTTAAAAGTTATGTGTCTAGAACATCCCGAATCCAAAATCCAAGAATCACCACCCTTATATTCACTAGTAACGACAAGAGCATCAACATCATATATCTCATCTTCAACATAGCTAGCTTCGACGGAGCTAGCTCTTGCGGATTTGCTTTTATTTGATTGTTTGGCTTTTAATTTCCAACAATATTTCTTGAAGTGGCCCTTCTTCATACAAAAGTTACAAGTCATGCTCCTTTTGTTCCTTACTCGACTCTTTAACAAATAAAGCACCATTGGAAACTCTTGATTCCTTTTGAGCAAATTGAGAATCAATAAGGTCCTTTTGAGTCAAGGCCTTTCTAACATCCTTACTTCTCAAAGTGTCTCTTCCATATAACAAGGTTTCCCTAAAATGCTTATATGAGTGTGGTAGTGAAACTAACAAAAGAATAGCCAAATCCTCATCATCCACTTTTACATCAATATTTTGCAAATCCATAACTATTGAGTAAAATTGATCAAGGTGCGGTTTCATCGGCTTCTCTTCTTGCAATCTGAGATCATACAAACGACTCTTTAACAAAAGTCGATTGGTAACACTCTTTTCCATATAGAGTGATTCCAATTTATCCCAAATGCCTTTTGAAGTTTCCTCCTTTACAACTTCTCTCAAAACTTCATTAGAGAGACAAAGTTGTATGGCGGATAGAGCCTTCGCATCCATATCTTCCCACTTAGCCTCACTTATGCCTTTCGGTCTCTTCTCCACACCATCTAGTGCTTTATGCACTCCATTTTGTATCAAAATTTCTTTCATTTTGACTTGCCATAAGCCAAAGTTAACACTCCTATCAAACTTCTCAATATCAAGTTTCATTGTAGCCATGTTGCACCAATATAACCTCTAAAACAAGATAACAACAACTTGGCTCTGATAATTGAAAACGACGATGTATTAGAGTTCGAGCAATGTGTTTCAAACTCCAATATTGCCAAGATCGAGTGTATGAGGTTTATTGACAAACAAATTACGATCAATGATATCAACGTTTGTAGGAGAAAGTAATGCAATAAAATGACACAAAGATTTAACGAGGTTCACCCAACTAAGGCTACGTCCTCCGGTGTGTAGTATCTCTTATATAATCAAAAGGAGTTCAAAGAACTCTCAAATGTGGAGAATTACAATAGAGAAGAGATATAGGCTAGTGTTTGGCTTGGGGTGTATTTTGTGGATTATTTCAATGTGATTGAGAGCTCTCTATTTATAGGAGAGATCACACTAAGTTATATTAAGTATATTAAAGCTATGAATAAATGATAATAAAACATCTCTAAGAACTTGAAGAGTCAAAAACAGCATCTTAGGAGCATCAGAAACATCGCTCGACCAAAGCAGGGGCTCGCTCGGTCGAGCGGCCTGGTCGAGCGGGATACAGGAAGTGTCTGTCTGCATTCTGTCTGCTCGCTCGACCCATCCTGAAGCTCGCTCGGTCGAGCGAGCTGGTCGAGCGGCACTTCAGAAGGCTTCTGTCAGTAATTGCTCGACCTTACATTGTAGAGCATCTTGAACTAAACCTTTGCACTTCTTCATTAAGTCCCATAACTCCCTTGATTAAATCATACTTCATTACCTCATTAATCCATACTTTAATCATCATCATAAACCACAATAATCAACTTAATACACCAACTTAACACATTCATAGGATTCCATCCCAAAGGTCACACATGAATGCACCTCATCAAATGTGCACTCAAGTCACACCAATCACAACAAAAATAAATTATTAGAAAAGTGGAGCTTAAAGCATGCTAATTTTCAAATAAGTAGGAGGACGGCCTGGACCCTTAGTCTAAATACCTATATATTTTTTATTATTTGATATGTTTTATTTATTTATAAAATATAATATTAAGTTCTGATTAAATATCATAAAATCGGTTAGTGTTTAAAATAAAAGAGACGAAATTTTAGTTATTTTTTCGTAATAAATAGTAAACACTCACGCGATGTTATTGGTATTTATGCATCCACTCAACTTTTCAAGTCCTAAATTATTCAAATTCCTCTTTAAAAAATTCTTGTTAGAATGGTAGTTAACAGGGATTTATATTAAATAAACTTTGAGCAGTTATTGGACTATAATTATTGAGCTAACGTTTTGGTTAGTTAGCTTTGGTCTAAAATTTTCACTGAACCCTACAGGAGAAAAAACTCTAAATAAAAAAAATAATCATGGTACACGACCATCTAAAGATTAAGGGGATGTTTGATCAAACAATTAATTGATGATAGTTGATTAAATTGGCTGATTTGACTAACTGATTTTTTTTTACTAGTTTAACCTGCTGATTTGAATCCGCTGCTATGAGCAACTGTTTAAAAACAATTTATTCATATAAATAAGATGTTTCAACCAACTAATTTACCAAAGACTAGCATTTGATAATTTGACCACCTACTCCTTCATTTGTATCAAAATAAGTAAAAATTACTTAATAAGCTATTTTACAAAACACCCAAAAATTATTACAAAACTACAAGTTGGCAGTAGAACGATGATGTAGCCTTAATGAAATGAACACAAGTGGTTTCAAGTTGCTAAGATCAAATAGGTAGGTGCTGACAAATATTGCAAATGCAATTGTTCAATCAATTATCAGTAGATTTGAGTGTAATGAGGGGTTTGCACTTAAAAGTGTGCCATCATCTTATCCTATATATTGACTGAGGCACACTTTTGTCCTTTTTAATTAATATCATGTGGACTAGTGTTATATATATAAGCAATGGATTAACAATGTCGTGATAGGTATTTATTTGGATTATTTGGTCTTTTTTTAGATATTTTGGTCGGTTTAAAATTAAATTTTGTGTTCACATTATTTTATATATAATTTTAAATTTATTTTAAAGTCGGATTATGCTGGTTTCAATTGAAGTATGGGGTAAATATTGTTTAATCGAATTTGTTTTAAACACCTCTAACTATGCTAAAACCACCTAATTGTCAATATAATATCTCAATGAACCATCTCAATCAAAAGCCTTTTTGAGCTAGAAGTGTTGATGTTGCACTTACCCTCCTCATAACTAATAATGAATATTTCATTTTAAATTAGAAGTGATTAAATTCGAACTCGTGATTTTTTATCACACTGACTTTTGATATCATGTTAAAAAACCATCTTAACCAAAAATTTAAAATAATAAATATATTATGTACTTTAAGATAATATCTGGTCAAAAACGGCTGATGTAGGAGTATGTCACCACTCACCGGGATGCAGGATCAGAACGAGATTTGGAGCTTAGGTCACCTTACGATCAACACAAGTCTAGTCAATATTAATAAACTCATACTCATATATTTCGGTGAAATTGTTATAATTAATTTTTTTTTTTAATATAAAAAGTTAGCAATTTGAGTTGATTGTAGTAATAGGAGACTATAAATTTTTGTGAGAGACGAATTTTTTTAGAGATAATTTTTAATTGGACCGATTTATTATATATTTTAAAAAATTTTGTAAGTAAACATTAAGAATGGTAAGTAGACATTTAAGATATTGAAATTAGGCATTAAGGATACGGTAAATAAGTATTAAGGATAATATAGACATATAAGAATATGAAAAGTAGATATTAATCTTTATTGAATTGAGGTTAAAATACGTCTTTCAAAGAGATAATCTCTTAAGAGACTAGTTGATAAGAGAGAGTCACCATAGCTATAAGTAAGAATTAAACCTACACGTCCACATTTAATTGTCAAGAAAATGCTAATTGTACTAGCTGAGGTGACATCTTGAATACTTGCCAGTGAGCAATGACTATGTTACTTTAATTTATTCTCGCAAGGAATGATTATGTGAATTAAAATATTAAATTCTTTTGAATTGTAAAAATACTATTTTATTAAATAATAAATTTAATAAAACAAAAATAAGAATTATAAGCACTAAAAATATTAATTAAATAAAGTTAGTGGAAATATGTGAAAACCATAAACAATATAAAAATCATAAAATAAAGTTAATGAAAAATATGTAAGGTCCATAAGCATTTAAAAATATCAAAATGAGGATGAACAAGGTAAAATATATCTAAAATTTGTAATATAAATAGAAAAAATTCTTTATAAGAATAACAAATAGAACGTCCTAAAACGACAAAATCAGCAGCAATTGTAGATTATAGCCAAAGTCTCCAAAACTGAAGTCACACCGACGAGAAAAATTAGTCGGCTGCACTGATGAGGTGGCAATGGTTTGACCACCTTCATAGTCGCAGAATAGTCATTTTGGGGTTTAGACCAACAGCTAGTCTTTTGAGAGACCTTCTCTTTGAAAGACATATCTCAAACCTAACCCATTGAAGATTAATGTCTGTTTATCATATTTTTAATATCTACTTACATTATCCTTAATGCTTACTTATCGTATCATTAATGTCTACTTTTAATATCTTAGATGTCAACTTACGTTATTCTCAATGTCTACTTACAAGATTTTAAAAAATATATAACTGGTTGACCCATTTAGAGATAGTCTCTCACTCAAGAATTTGTGTTATAGCACACATTCTACGAACACCCTCGTTCTTGTATTGTAGAGCGTATAGATGGTCGTAAAATGCTTTTAGTCGAAACCTAGAAATAGATTGCGACTGCAATTAGTGTTAAAGCAAGTACCAATAATCTTAATGATGACGTTAACTTTAAACATATAATCGAACATGCTTTGTCTTGTACTTTGGAGAGGGTAGATAAAGATGTGTCGAATATGGGTGGTTTAAGGTTTGAAATGGTTGATGAAAGTTGCTTAATCAAAGCAACAAGGAAAGAAGCAGACTGTGAGTGGCTCGACCAGGCGCTCGATCGAGCAATGCCTAGCTCGAACGGTCGAGCGGTGTTGGCTCGATTGAGCAGAATGTCCAGAACAAGTCAGTAGCTTCACTGGAAGCTTGCTCGACCGAACAAGGTAGTGGCTTGGTTGAGCAATAGTCGAGCAGACTACATTGGATCATGTTTTTGGTCAGAATTTGTAGTGACTACGCAATAATGTGGTGCATTACTCTATTGTTTATTGTAATGTTTATTGTCATAGTTAATTAGGATGTTAATTGGGATGTTACATGTGAGTTTATGGTGATTTATGAGGGAATACTAAGAGTGATGAATACATTGCCTGTAAATAGGATTCATCACTCATAGTAACATTCACCACAAAAAAAAACACACATATTGTTGAGAGGGCTATTACATTGTTAGAAACTTGAGAGTGTTCTTATTTTGTTTTAGTATTTGTGATCTTGAGAAATTGTTCTCAAGAAAATGAGAGGTTTATTATACTTGTAATTGTTGAATTCAATTTAATAAACTACATTTGAGGGGGAGGTATACAAGATACCTCATATATACTTGTGTTCATCTTTGCATTATATTTTTCATTTGTTTTTCATTGTTAAACTTCTTTGAGACTTTCATTTCAATTAGGATGATCGAAAAGGTAGTCACAATTTGTGACCAATTAAAGTCGTGATAATCTGCAGCATTCTATGAAATTAAGTTGATCGCAGATCTGCGATCATCCAGCTAGTCACAACGTAGTTGTTGGTGATCCACCCAAGCATGCTGCATAGAATATATTACCTTAATGCGAATCTAACAAAATCTCACATAAATATATTTTATCTTTTACATATCTCATAAAAATCTTATTTAGATTTTGTTCTCCTTAAGATAGTATATTCGAAACTGGAAGAACAGTTGAGCACTAATCGAGAGTAATTAATTAAAAGTAATATTAATTAAAATAATTAAACAAAATATCAAAATATTTAAATAAAATAATAATACCAATAAAATTGTTAAATGAATCGTTTATGCTTTATCGTTGACTTATTCCAAACTCAATAGATAATTGGGTACGACTGAATAGCTTGTGTGAAGGAGCGCACTAGTTTTCTCATTCTTGGAAAATAATATAAAAATAATAAATGTTATAAAATAATTAAGAATAAAATACATTAAAATTACTAATCGTATTAAAATTGGAAAATGAACCTTCGATATGGAGTAGGTGTTTTTAGAGCTTTAAATCACATAAAAAAGAAGGATGCATGCCCATAAGAAGAATGGTCAAGGTTCTGCAAGTAATGAAAAAGCAAAGCTAGGTCATCATTATACACCACTTCAATTTATTTTCGAAATAATTTATTTGAATGCAAAAAACTTACAAGTCCATGTTTTGCAGAATAATTCCATTCGACAGATTGATATAAGGGCTTCAAAATACGCTTGCGAGAACCTATAAAAATTAAAAATAGTAGAAATAAGTGTTATTGGTTGTGAGATTAATTCTCCCTAATTTAAGGAGAAGTATTAATCATAATAGTAAGAGGAATTGTAGGAGAGTAAACAATGTGCGTCATTGTTTTCTTAAAGAACATTCCGTATTTAGCATTCCTAATTTAGGGCTTACATTAATATATAATGCTTAGGTTGTAATGTTGTTGAATAAAATTTGAACACTTCCATATCAAGAAAGGTTAAGAAAAGTTTATTTTCTTACAATTATTATTTCCTTCATAGTGGTTATTTGTTGACTCCTAAAATATTATAATTCTTGTGAGTTTTCGATTTCATATTATTTAGTAGAAGTCACATTTCCGCTATCAGAGCTTTAACAATTGGTATCAGAGCCAACGTTAAAACCTTAAGTGGTTAAATTTTTTTTATTTAAAAATAATTATAATGGCTTCTACTAGTGGAACGGTAAAAGTTGGGAAATACGAGATTGAAAAATTTAATGGGAAAAATGATTTTTCCTATTGGAGGATGCAGATGAAAAATCTGTTAATTTCACAAAAGTTGCACAAGGCATTAGCAGAAAAAGAACAAAAACCCGAGGACATGAAGGATGAGGATTTGGGTAGAACTAGATCTTGAAGCACGAGCGGCTATAATCTTGTGCCTAGAGAGGGATGTTGCTTTCTTGGTAAATGAAGCAACGGCCGCTGGCGTGTGGTCAAAGTTAGAGTCAAATTTCAAGACAAAAACTCTTACAAACAGAATCTACTTAAAATCCAAATTGTATACAAGCAAGATGGAAGCAAGCACCTCAATCCGGGAATATATCAATAAGTTTGATAGGATTATATCAGACTTGAAGGATATAGATGTGAAGGTAGATGAGGAAGATCAGGCACTGATGTTATTGCTTTCATTACCGAAGTCTTATGAAAATCTGGTTCAAACATTAATGCTTGTGGGTGATACTCTAACCATGGATGAGACTAGAACATCGCTTTTAGCGGATGACCTTCGAAAGGTCGCTACAAGTGGAATGATGTCTAGTAATGGGAGAAAATACAATAAACAAGCACAAGGATTGTTTGTAAACAGAGGAAGGAGTAATGAAAGAAGAAGAGGCAAAGGGAGGAAAGTCTAGATCAAAATCTAGACCTCTTGCGGAAAGACCATGTTTCAAATGTGGTGAGCTTGGTCATTATAAAGCTAATTGCCCAAATAAGAGGGTAATATTCAAGAAGAACAACAATGACAACTCCAGAGGAAAACAACAAGAAAAACAAGAGGCGAGTTATGTCTCAAATGAAGGGGATGATTATTGTTACTCGGTTTCAGAACCATGCGATGAGATATCTGGTAAATGGATGCTTGATTCAGGAGCATCTCACCATATGTGCCCAAACAGGAAGTGGTTTTCAACTTACCAGAGTTTAGATGGTGGTACTGTTTCGATGGGAAACGATCATGCTTGTAAGACTGTCGCGTTAGGTACTATCCGAGTCAAGATCCATGATGGATCAATAATAACCTTGAAGGATGTGAGACTCATCCTAGATTTACGAAAGAACCTTATTTCTCTTGGGTTGTTAGAGAAAAATGGATGCAAAATAGTCTTGGAGAATGGAGTTTTAAAAGTTTTCGTGATTTCTTGGTAGTGATGAAGGGAATTCGTCACGATAATCTTTATCCTCTTTTAGGGACAACTGTTACAGGTGAATTAGCAGTTGGAATATGTGGAAGTAAAGACCAAACAGAATGCACCAGGATATGGCACATGTGCCTTGGGCATATAACAGAAAAGGGTCTATCGTTGCTTAGTGAACAAGGTTTGTTGAAGAACATGAAGAAGCCACAAATGGAATTCTGTGAGCATTGTGTGTATGGAAAAGCACACAGGGTAAAGTTCTCTACAAGCAAGCACAAAAACAGAGGATTATTAGATTATGTATATACGGATGTTTGGGGTCAGGCTAAAGTTGCTTCCAAGGGAGGTTCCAAGTATTATGTTACATTTGTTGATGATTATTCTAGATATGCTTGGATTTATTTTCTTAAGCATAAGAATGAAGTATTCGACATTTTCAAGCGGTGGAGAGCAATGGTTGAGAATAGAACAGGTCGAAAGCTAAAAACTATTCGGTCTGACAATGGTACCGAATACACAAAGGGAGATTTCAAGGAGTTTTGTGATCAGGAAGGCATTGTGAGACACTGGACAGTCAGAGACACACCACAACAGAATGGAGTCGCAGAAAGACTGAATCGTACGCTACTTGAGAAGGCAAGGTGTATGCGCTCTAATTCTGGGCTAGGCAAAGAATGGTGCGCAGAATCGGTTGCTACAGCTTGTTATATAGTAAATCGATCCCCACATTCGTATTTAGATGGAGACACACCTTATAAAGTGTGGTCAGGTGAACATGCAAATTACGAGAGGCTTAGAGTCTTTGGATGCACGGCTTATTATCATGTTAAGGATAACAAGCTTGATGAAAGAGCCAAAAAAGCAATCTTTTTGGGGTATCCAAAAGGGAGTATCCAAAAGGGATTAAGGGATATCGTCTTTGGAGCATAGAAGATTCTAAATTTGTAATCAGCAGGGATGTGACGTTTGATGAAAAATCAATGGTAGCTTTATCAAAAGCTATGTTTCCTAATGATGGTGATGTTGGAATGACTACAAATACTCAAGTGGTGGAGATAGAATCTAGAAACCAACAAGGTTCTAGTAATGTTCAGGTGGAGCATCCTAGTATTACTCAAGATGAGGAGGAGGATGAGCTTGATCATGAGGAGATTCAGCAAGAAAATGTACATTTACTACAACAACAACAGCAGGATTCTTTGGCATCCACTAGGCCAAAGAAGAATTATAAATTAGTTCAGAAGTTTGGGTCAGATGAACCTTTGAGACATTTTGGGCAGGTAAACTTGGTAGAATATGCACTCTCGGTGGAGGATGATGACCCGGTCACATTCAAACAAGCTATCAAAGACAAAGATAGTGAGAGTTGGTTGGTTGCTATGGAAGAAGAGATGCAATCTCTTCATAAAAACAAGACATGGGAGGTAGTCCTATTGCTTGTAGGAAAGACTGCTATTTGTTATAAGTGGGTATACAAAAGGAAAGAGGATCCTTCCAAGCTAGATAAAGTAAGGTATAAGGCCAGGCTAGTGGCCAAGGGATTTGCACAGAAAGAAGGTGTTGATTACAATGAGATATTTTCTCTAGTGGTAAAACACACTTCTATTCGGGTGCTGTTGAGTCTTGTAGCTCAGAGAGATCTTGAGCTGGAACAACTTGATGTGAAGACAACCTTCTTACATGGTGACTTGGATGAGGAAATCTATATGTATCAACCTGAGGGGTTTAAGGTTGAGGGTAAAGAGAATCCGGTATGTCGCTTGAGGAAATCACTTTATGGATTGAAACGATCTCCTCGACAGTGGTACAAGCGATTTGATTCTTTTATGTTAAAACAAGGATTTTTCAGACGTAATTACGATTGTTGTGTATACATTCGCAAACTTCATGGAGGTGATTATATTTATCTCCTATTGTATGTGGACGACATGCTTATTGCTTCTAAGAGCAAGGTGGAGATAGATAGGTTAAAATTTCAACTCGGTCAAGAGTTTGAAACTAAAGACTTGGGCGCTGCAAAGAAAATTCTGGGTATGGAGATTATTAGAAGAGAAAGATCAAATCGAAAACTTTTCTTGAGTCAAAAAGGCTACATTGAGCGGGTTATTGAAACGTTTAGGATGAAAGATGCTAAGTCAGTGGCGACTCCATTGGCTCTACATTTTAGGCTCTCTGGTAAACAATCTCCCATTATAGCAGAAGATAAGGCATACATGGATAATGTACCTTATGCTAGTGCAGTTGGCAGTTTAATGTACGCTATGGTATGTACACGTCCAGACATTTCACAAGCAGTCAGTGTTGTCAGTAGGTTCATGGCGAACCCAGGTAAAGCACATTGGAAGGCAGTGAAATGGATTTTACGGTACTTAAAAGGTACCATTGACAAAGGTTTATGCTTTGGTGGAGATACATGTCAAATAAGTGGCTTTGTTGACTCGGATTATGCTGGTGATTTAGATAGAAGAAGATCTACTACTGGTTATGTGTTTAAAACACATGGGGCTCCAGTTAATTGGCGATCAATGTTACAAGCTACAGTGGCTCTATCTACGACAGAGGCCGAGTATATGGCTATGGCAGAAGGAGTTAAGGAAGCAATGTGGTTGTGGGGACTTCTAGATGATCTAGGGTTGAAGCAGGATTGTGTGAATCTGAATTGTGATAGCCAAAGTGCTATTCACTTGGCCAAGAACCAAGTTCATCATGATCGTACCAAGCATATAGATGTGAGGTATCATTTTGTACGGGATGTCATAGAGGAAGGTAGCATTTCTCTTATAAAGGTGCATACAAATGAGAACCCTTCAGACATGTTAATCAAAGTTGTCTCAGGAAGCAAGTTTCAACATTGTTTGGAATTGCTAAGTATTGTCCCATGTTAGGCATTACATGGAGAAATAAATGGAACTATGATCGGTTTGATCCCGGTTAAGGGTACGTAGGCAGCCATTGTAAAAATGGTGCAACCGGATACAAATTACGCAATTTGTTCGTTCAGTATTTTGAATGTCTTCAAATTATGAACGAGCTGGAGAATTGTAGAAATAAGCGTTATTGGTTGTGAGATTAATTCTCTCTAATTTAAGGGGAAGCATTAATCATAATAGTAAGAGGAATTGTAGGAGAGTAAACAATGTGTGTCATTGTTTTCTTAAAGAACATTCCGTATTTAGATTTCCTAATTTAGGGCTTACATTATTATATAATGCTTAGGTTGTAATGTTGTTGAATAAAATTTGAACACAATCCACATCAAGAAAGGTTAATAAAAGTTTATTTTCTTACAATTATTATTTCCTTCATAGTGGTTATTTGTTGACTCCTAAAATATTATAATTCTTGTGAGTTTTCGATTTCATATTATTTAGTAGAAGTCACATTTTCGCTGTCAGAGCTCTAACAAAAATCTTCAAGGAGCTTGAAGATGAAGAAATGTTATTCACGAGCAACAATCCTTATAATGACAAACAGTGTAAGAATTAGAACAAGAACACAACACAAGTTTAATTATACCTTAAGGCACCTCCCCCTTAAAAGAAGTTTTTATTTCTTTATTGCATCTAACAATATATAAAGAATACTCTCAGAAAAATAAATTCACTCTAAATCTCTGATACCCCAAAGTATTCTCTCATGTATAAGACAAGTATCTATCTAAAGTTCATCAACTCTCTCTAACTTGCTTATACCCTTCACACTTTCTATATGTTCTGATTCATAAAGGCCTCTTTATAAACAAATAAATCAAACAACATATCTTCAAAGTGTCAAACGCATAACCCTACAGCAGTCATGGAACAATGCCACAACCTACTCGAACAAGTGCACCCTTGCTCGTTCGACCACATCCTTCTAGAAGCTTTATGCAGTCTGTCGTATGCTACTAGATTATATGTACCAGTTGCTCGTTTGAGGTTACCCTTGTTGTTGTACCTCTTTGGTTCATTAGAGGTCCAACATCAAGGCACTAAAATCCCCTTTCATCCTCAAAATTTTCCTCAATGATACATGCCATGGATTGAGCTACCAAATGATAATAAAGTGTCCTCTATTACGGGTGATTTGTGACTTGCATCAACAATCTGTTCCTCAAGAATAAATCCTCATTCATTAACAAATACCACCTTTCAAGGTGACTCACAATCATCGATCATCATAATCATTATGGCCTAGGCAACCACCACCAACTTATAACATATACAAGTTGCTCTTATTTTTTCTCCCCTTCATGAACAAGATGCTCCCTCTAATGACTTACAAAGATCTACTGCTAGCCTTGAAAGAACATTGCCTTAATCTATATAATTGAGGTTTTTATCAAAGTACCTCACATCTTCTACGCTATCAGTGAATAACAACAACCCTTCTATTACCTTCCCCTTTCACCCTCTCATTCTTCAGTAAGATGACAAGATCATCACCATAAGCCTTAAACCTTGTGAACTTCTTCATCTCAAAATGTTTATGAAATGAACTATAGTTAATGACTCATTCCTTATCATAAGCATCTCCCTTATCAACAAGAAGGGCCCTATAATCATCTTTATCAACAAATCTTGAAACCAACCTCCCTTGGTCTCTACATCTCTTCTTTTGTCTTCATTTATGTCTCTCACCTTCTTAAGGTCCTCTTTATTACCTAGCACACCGTTTGAATGTATCATTCTTAAAATAGTAATACTCCTTGTTTGTATAGTCGCTCTTTCTAGGAGATCGGCTCCTCCAATTGTTTCCTTTCTCCTTAGCTTTCCCATGCTTGAGCTCTCACTAAATAACCCTTCTCCACCACTCTTTTTCTATTCTCTCTTAATTCTCACCGTAAAGCGATCATTCTTTCTTAACGTCGTTAATGCTTGATCAAAAGTGATCTACTTGCTCCTAATAAACAAAGTTTGGCCTATAATTTATAGCTTTTGGGACGAGAGTCAATAGAAGCAAAACTTGTTTCTGACTTGCATTAATAATTGACACATCAATTAAGTAAATTTGTTTTTGTAACCCTATATACATGTATCATCATCTTTCATAAGTTTATATTACTCCCACCTCAAGAAAATTTTGTTAATAATTGACTTCAAAGCATACACCGCATGAAGCTTCTCCAACAACACACCGGGATTCGTCTCCTTATAATTGATATCTAGGGCAACGACAAGTCAGATAGTGCTCACTGCCTGCGTCTTCATGGATGCTTGTTTATCCTTGTCCAGAGTCATTGACTTTGTTTTCTCAAGAGCTTCATTAATGTGTTGCTGAACCAGCAAGAATTTCATCAAACTTTTCTACACCGAGGATGAAAGAACTAAAGAACTAATAATAGAACTAAATGCGTTGCAAAACCATTAAATGATGCGCATTTTGTTTATTCTTCTATTATAAAGTGAAATGTAAAATTTCTCCCCCTTCACTCATTTTCTTCTCCACTAAACTCTAAGCTTTTACTCACTCTTTAAATCCAAAGAATCTTGAATTTCGCCCTGATAAAAATTGTTATGAGTGGCCTTAGATCCTCAAATGAAAGAGAAAAATGTATAGAATTCTTGAGAAAAACAATGCACAACAAAGGCAAACACTCAAACAATGCAAGAAATAAAGTAAGAAGACAATAAATAGTACTTTAAGGTACCTTCCCCTTAAAAACTTTATATTTCTTTAATGGATTCAATAATTCATGAAGAATCACTCACAAAGATGAAATCACTTACTCGAACTCAAACAAATGGAGTTTTGTATCAAGTACTAGTAAAGTTTCTCTCTAGAGTTCATAACTCTGTAATTTGCTTGGACACTTCATATTCTCTACATGTACAAAATCTCCAAAGTATTGAAATACAAAGCACATGAGTTATTGCAATCATGGGACATACACGACTTGCTTGAACGAAGTAGGTACTTCCAAAAACTGGCTACAGTCTGCCACATGTTGCTCGAACGAGTTCACCACTTGCTTGGCTAGTTGTTGCACCTCTATGGTTCTTCAAAGCTCTAATATAAAGACACTCATCTTCGTACATCCTCATCATCTCCCTTAATAATTAATGCTATGGATTAAGCTACTAAGTGATCAAAGTCACCTATATTAGTGTGTAATATACGAGAACTTTCATCAACATATTGATTTCTTAGCAAATTTCTCAATATAAAATATTATGCAATTAGAAAAAAATTGTCATATTATATTGTGAATTAAATGTACAAAATTATGATAAAGCTCAAATAAACTAATGAAACCTAGACTCCCTCGACAATTCTACAAACAAAAGAAAAGTGAGCCAAAAGAAGAGGTATGAAAATAAGACATACTTTCCAAATTTTTTTAAAAAAAATTAATTTAATTTTAATTTATTTTAATTTTGTTGCAGCAGATCGGGTAATTGTTGTCCACACTCTTACACTCTTTCTCTCTCTATCAAAGTCTCATCTCATTCCCCATCTCTTATCTTCTACCACCCTCACTTACTTAACCCCCCACTTTTAAGATTAAACCCCCTTTCAAATTTCAACTCTCCTCATATAATAAATACTCTTACTTTCTTCAACTATCATATTTAGTATTTACACAATAATAAAAAAAAAAAGTGGACTTTAAAATTAAAAATAAAACCACCCCTCATAACCCAAAATATTCCTTAATTTTTCTTTCTCTCTCCGACCAAAATCCATCATCATCAACTCCCAAAACCCAGATCTCTTTTATAATTAATTTACAAATATAAATAAACCCAACTCAAAAAGAGTTTTCTTTTTTTTTAAGGAAAAAACAGAAAAAAAAAAATGGAATTTGAAGACGAGCATGATGAAGAGCAGGAAGAAGAAGATGATGATGAAGAGGAAATTACTATCCCACCACCACCACAAACACAACAACAACCACAACCACAACCACAACAACCACCAGGTTTAGTTATCCCACCGGGTTATGACTCAATCGGAGGAATCAACTCAGTACCGAGTCGACCCCGAGTTAACCAATCAAGTGTAGGAGAGAGAAGATCCGGTGTGGTAAGGTACAGGGAATGTCTAAAAAACCACGCCGTAAACATGGGTGGTCACGCTGTAGATGGTTGCGGTGAGTTCATGGCAGCCGGTGAAGAAGGTACACTGGATGCGCTAAAATGCGCCGCGTGTAACTGTCACCGCAACTTCCACCGTAAAGAAACCGACATAATAAGTGGTAGTGAAACCACCATCGGACCATCCCCATCACAACCATCAACAACACCACCTGCGGGTGCATTGTACCCTCAATTCTCCGCGTACTACCGAACCCCAGCTCCAGCATCTTACCATGTGGGTCCACAATCACATCATTACAGACCACTTGCAGCACTCCCTTCAACATCAGGTGGAACACACAGTGGGGATGACGTGTCGCATCCGAGTAGTAGTGGTGGAGAAGGAAGAAGAGATAGTGGAGTCGGAATCGGAGTCGGAATTGGTGGAAGTGCAATGATGATGGTACCAAAAAAAAGACACAGAACAAAGTTTAGTCAAGAACAAAAAGATAAAATGCTTGAATTTGCTGAGAAATTAGGATGGAGAATTCAAAAACATGATGAAGCTGCTGTTCAACAATTCTGTGCTGAAATTCAAGTTAAGCGTCAAGTTCTTAAAGTTTGGATGCATAACAACAAGCATACTCTTGGTAAAAAGCCCTAAATCTAAGATATTAATTAATTAAATTATCTAGACTTTATTATTATTATTATTATTATTATTATTATTATTATTATTATTATTATTGCCTAAAAAAACTATTTATAATACAATAATAATAATAATATCTACTGTGTTTTTTCTATTTTTTATTTGAGGGGTATTGTGTGTTGAGTTATTTGTGGTGTGGTGATTAGTGAGGGGATTGATGAGAAATTGGAGATTAATTAGGGTGTTTATTAGGTAATTAGGGTTTTAATTAATTATGTTGGGGATTAATTAAATGAAGTAGTATGTAGTTGATCTAAACTCTATCTCGTTTTTTCTTTCTAGGACTTTGATGATGATGTACTTAGCTTCTTGGCGGAGCTGCCCAAACATTTCAAGTACATTTAGGAGGAATTTTGAGATTGAGTTATTAATTATTGTTGATTCTTGTTTTTATTAAATTAATTATCATATTGACATTATTGAGCAATTGCTCTTTAGTTAATTAATTAATTAATTCCCCTATTTACTACATTTACTTAATTATTAGTATTTATTTTAATTTATTTATGGAAATTTTTTGATAGACAACATTATCCAAATTCATCCTTGTGTGTTTAATAAATGAACATGTATAAATATATCTAGCTATAATGTGATATAAATTCAAGAATCAAGAATACCATGAAATTATAGGCAATAGCCCTAGAATTTCACATTAATGATGTACATTCAAACCAATCACACTTCTTGTATGAGCAATCCATTTGCCATAATTTCTCATATACTAGTACAACTGTAAACCTGACTTGTATGGAATACTGGGTTAATTATTACTGTTTGACTCTAACTCATACTAGTACTAGACTTGTATGAAATACTGGGTTGATTATTACTGTTTGACTCTAACTCATACTAGTACTAGACTTGTATGAAATACTGGGTTGATTATTACTGTTTGACTCTAACTCATACTAGTACTAGGAATTGAAGTTGAGTTTTATTTGGGTTACCTTATTATTTGGTACTCTTATAGTAGGACTAGATGAAGCATTAATGAGAGAAGTTTAGATGATATGATATCATGGAATATTTATTTAAGTTTGTTAAGATATTGAAGATTTCCAAGTAGAATCAAACGTGTTTAGCATGCAATACCAAAGCTGTTTCTGGGTTATTTTGTTTCCATTAACATCTGTCATCTTCTCCTTTCTTTCGCCTCATCTTTCTTATCTTCTACTACTTGTATTACGAACTCTTATCCCTTAAATTAAAATCAAATCTCGTCCACATTATTGTTTTTCATATATAATACGTTACACTTACACATATCTGGGTGTTGCGTGATCATGATTCATTATCATTGTATGTATATATCTGGTATATCCCGCTTACTAAGGGTATTATATATGATCAGGGTCTAAAATGGGATTATCGGAATTTAGGAAAAGGGAATACTTTCTCTTGTGTTTGGTTACTTCATAGTTAAGCCCATTACTTATTTGGGATTTTGGGTCTTTTAAACGACTTAATGTCATCATTTTTGATTTTTTTTTTTTTGAAACTTATCTTTTTGCTGCTATACTGAGTTGCGTTCTGCAATCACACCTCAGCCTTTGAATTTATGCCTTTTTTTCTTCTTGCTTATTGAGCAGTTGCTCCACTTCGTTTTTCCACTCTTTTCCCTCCATGTGACTTCAATTTTGATGTACTTACATTGCCCTTTTTGTTGGTACCATTATCATACATTGTCATTTGTAAGTGAAAGCATTGGTTCTCTGAAATTCAAATTTAATGCTTCTTTATTTACCGTTATGTGTGTACCTTTTCATTCAATACCTTCAAATTAAGAGATGGGTGGTTTTAAGCATGTGTAAAGTGTCATCGATCAGACACGTTAATTGCAATTGACTCGAGAATTAAGGGGTCTTAAATATTAGTATGTATAATTAATTTACATTACATTTAATTTAATTTTAATTACTTGTTTATAATCCTCATGTTATGAAAAACATATAAAATAAATGGAATCTTTGAAAATTTGATGTATTTTTACTTTGTCTCTATAAAAGAGTGTGGACATTAGATATTCCTATAGTAGTAAGAGCTCTTAAAATAAAACTCTATTAAAAAAAAAAGTATATATGTATAGTTATAATCATCAATTCAGTATATCCATTAATTCATGTAAGATATTTCTTACATATCTTTTTATTCACAACATGGATCTTTCCTTATATGTTGCAAATTATTTAGATTTATTTATATAAGTTAAAAGATTCGAAAAATTATTTCATAGATGTCATTGAAGTGTTGGTGCTCACCGAATCCATGCTTGTATGAGTTGCCTCAAGCTAAAAAGGTATTTAAGATAATGTGACCAACCCTACAATTGAAGTCACAGCAGTGACCAGTCCTATAATCTACTAAATGTAAATTCTGAGCTTCTAAGTATTATAGATTTGGATTGGGATAATAGGTTTAGGGATGACGAACAGATAAATTTTAACGGGTTTTGCATCGTATCTGTTGGGCCTAATTTATTTAGTGGGTAATTGGTCGTATGGGTATGGAGGATAGGGTATTCGCACCCGTCTGCCTATGTTATTTTCCAATTTTTAATTTAATCATGTGGCATGACCTAGGCAGACTCATCTTGGATATTGCTTTGTATTCTAATCTAATGTTTTCTTGTATTCTAATCTAATGTCTCGTTTCTATATTTGATTATATTAATTCCCCTACTATTTGAGAATAAATCGTCACTTCTTAGTTTTTTTTAGTGTTTTTAAAACCATTGTCTTGGTTATCTATTAGTTGGCATAAGGAAATAAAGGTTAGTTTTGATGAACATACAATTCTAAATAGTTTCAATTGGAAAATTATAAGTTAGTCCAGTAGTTCATAGTATTTCTTTTACCCTTATGGGTTATATTCTCAATATTTACAAGAATGATAAAGTTTTCACAAGAATTTCCACTTAAATATACTTAGATAGTTTATTATCTATTTATATTTACACAAATTTTCAAATGAGAGGGTCTTATGGTGAAATCATTTTTATTGGGTTGAATTAATGTACATCCTTAAATTGATTAGTTATGCTTTTAAAATGATCATTTTTTACGATCTTAAAGTGATCACTTATAAATTCAAAGTGATCTCTTACAATTTTTAAAAGTATTAATAAAAAAAATAAATTAATTATATATTTTTGTGTCATGGTGAAACAAACTAGCTAGCTGATATCATAGAATGTCGTAGGAATCAAAAAACCAATAATTTCGTAAAATTACAATAATTGGCAATCTAATTCGAACTCGTGGTAGTAATTCAATAAATATGTTGCTATACAAAGGCTAGGTATACGATGGAAAAAAGGGAAGTCCATTCTTAAAACCCTAATGCAATTAACAATTTAAAATTGGGCTTGGTAAAAACGCAGTCATGCGTGTCTACGAAGTAATATCATTTCTAATTCATACTGGATTAAGGATCCCAAACTTTCAATTGGTATCTATTAAAAGATAGTCATCAAGCCAGTAATCTCGTCGAAAGTCTGGATTCGAAGGAAGAGATAGCTAAAGACTTAACTAAAAACTATACTCGTATTCCTTTAAAAAGAGGGCAAAAAATGTGTGCAGCCATTTAAATCTCCAAATAAAGAGAGTCAAAAACTCATGATAATTCACTTCTGCTAAATTATGAGTAAATATTATAATTAATTACTAATTAATTAGAATGTTTGAATTTTTATCTAAATTACTTTGAATGACGGCCTCATTCTCATATGAAATTAGGTTACAAGAATCATGATTCACCGCTACTAAATTTATCATTCTTCATAAAGGAAATATATAGTGAGAGGGATCCAATCAAGTCGGATTACATTTATATTTGATTATACAAATACTCTTTCTATCTCTTTGAATCATGAATGATTTTAGAGTAGTTTTAATATAAATCATACAAGAAAACATCATTGGTCTAGTGGTAGTTGAAGATGATAATGAGAAAGGATTGTTTTCATGATTTTGCTCAATGTTTTGGGCACAAATAATCAATAATGGAAATTTTTCTTTTTTTTTATTATAGGATAGGCGGAAGGAAGAGAGAGTAATAAGAATATCAAATTTATAAGCTTGACTAGAAAATATAATATTTATTGCAACTAACATAATATCCGATTCTAAACAATGAAAATTATTAAAAGTGGCTTTAGTTAAATATATAAAAAGACTTGGGTGTCACTTATTATTAGCAAGGGATGTTTCATTATGAATAAACAAGGAAACCTCTAACAAGCATGACACCAGATAGGAATCATACCTTAGTTTGTTGTAGGAAAGAGAAAACATAGTTGGCCATAAAATCAAATTTGAAAAAGCTAAAGAACTTAAGAAAAGGAGCATCTAAGTTTTTGTTGGATTCCATAAATGACAGAAACTTTACATAAATTCCTAATTTATGTAAAGCTGAAGATGTTATATTTTTACTAGAAAATTAATCTTTTATGTTATCATTAATACACTAATAATTACTCCCTCCATTCATCCTAATAATATTATTTGACTGGGTATATTTGCCAATGCAATAACTACAAATTGTTAAAAATTGATATTAATTTGTATTGAAATGAATCAAATAAGACCTCACTTAATTATATTATAACTTATAAATTAAAAATAAAATATAAATTAAGAGTGATTGAAGAATTGTGTCAAAAGTCAAATGGAACTAATACTTTGAATAGGAGGGAGTATAAGACCGTGTACATCCCACCTTTCAAAGCTTGCCTAAATGGAAAATGATGTGAAAGTCCATTAATAAGCAATATTTTCACATTTCATTCAAAGGATATTTCTTGAGCTACATTGTCCTTAGAGTTTAGGTACACATCTCACAAAATAAAGTATATGCGCCTATGGCACTTGAATATGATAAAACGTGTTAGATGATTGTATAATTTCCTGTTCTACTGATTTTACATATTATTTATGTGAAACATTCTCACATTATAATCCGATATAACATAAAATAAAATGAATAAAATATTAAAACTTATTGATAAATGAAAACCTATAATATATAGTCTAGTACTAATGGTTTGTAAGTGTTACATGGTGTGACAAGTCAAAATTAGGTAATTCTTTCTAATGGAGTGGTCTCATCATGTAGAAATTGACCAGAAAACATGCAGAACATCAGAAATAAACAAGTATATATGCATGCAGTATATATTGTGGAGTCATGAGGACAGACAAATTAAACAATGTTAGTAAATGTATAATGTAATACTAATATAGTAATATAGTAAGATACAAAAGCATGTGAAGTTTCCTAATTAAGTAAGAGTTATTAAACTAATTATAGATGTATATATTAGAAGTATTAATTAAGAAAGAAAAAAAAAGGAAAAAAAAAAAAAAAAAAGACAGAATCTGTTGTAGGACTGATGATCGGCACATGAGGAGAGAGAAAGGAAAGAGTAGGGAGAAAAGGGAGAAAGGAGGAAATATGTGGGCAGAAAATAGACACATTATATGTTGGGGAAAGTCTACGCCATTGTAATAGCTGTCTGGAAATATGATCTCAAAGTGGAGATTACCCAAATTCGTTTCCTTCATTGTTGCTTTATTCCCTTCTGGTGGGAACATGTGGGCTCTTTTTCAGGGCTACTAATAAGCTTTCATGCTCTCATGGGTCATTTTGCCTTTATTACTCACCCTTACCCTCACTCTCAAACAAGTGGTTAAAATTTAGGCACTAGCTAGCTAGAGATGGCAAGCGGATATAATAATTTTACAGTTTTTACTTCATATTTATAAAAATATATATAAATATGAATTTTGTGGGTAGTAAATAGATATGATGAGTTTGAAACGTCGCATTCACCTTGAGTTGTAGATAAGTAGTGGATATAAGGTCTAATTATCACCCCTCCACATAACAATACATTTTATATTTTTATTACAACCATTTGTATAGTGCAAATTGCTCACATAGTACATAAATTTAGGACTGGCCTTATAAGGGGGCAGAAGGTAAATATGTGCCTTGAGCCCATCCAAAAAATTAAAAAAACGAAGCTTAAAGAAAATTTAATATTTAGGGACCTGTAATTGTATGCTACATTTAGTAATTAGGGGCTTATAATTAATATTTCGCTTCGGGCCTCACAAATCTCAATGTCGACTCTACATAAAATAATAAATTACTATTAAGAAAAAGAAATGTTATCCTTAATAATTGTAGTGAATAAATATGAGTTTGAAAGAATGAGTAGTAGATATGAAATCTTATCCCACCTCCAAACAACATTGCATTTTACAAAGATTTATATAGTGTAATTTGTTCAAAATAAACTATGATTTATCACATGGAGTAGTATGACATAGTACATAAATTAATGGATTTCTATAAGAAAAGTAAATATTATCTGGGCCTAATTTAATAATTTACCCTGGCCCTGACTCTTATCTGATGTGGGACATTTTCTACAGCTAATATGCCCATTTTGTTAGCCCTACTACCTGCTACTTGCTAGTACATACCTTCTGGGCGTCTTTACACCCTCCATTATATTATCGTCTCTTTCCTTCTTATTAATAACTTTGTTATGTCCACAACTTCATTTCATTTTAAGATTATTTTAGCCCTAATATTATGTTTAGTTAAAAATCCTATTAACATTATTGAGAATGTTTAAAATGGCATGTTAAGTAGTACAACCATATATTTATTTGATTACAAATCTTCTGAATTGAAACTGGGTGTAACCCGATCTGTCTGAGATATTATACATGAAATTAGTCTAAACACCCGAAAGAACACATCTACTCCTGCTTGTCTCCTTTTATTAAATATAGTATAATGAAAGATGACAAAAGAATCAATAAGGTAAAGTTAGGATTTAGGTGGGGTAAAAAATATCCATATCAACATTATTAAAAAGATTTTAGTTGAGCAGGGATAAAAATGACAAGAAGTTTTGGATTTAGCATCATAATCATAAATCATCACAAATACTAATAAAAGAATTGGAAAATAACACATGACATTTTTTTAGAGTTTTGCAAATATAGAAATACTAGTGTAGAAACTCGTGCAATATACATATTTCTTAATATTAACAAACGCAAGCATCTGATTTTCAAATAAAGACGTAACTATAACATAGTTACCAAGTTCAAATTTTTTTCAGTAGAATATAATGATCGTATAACATTATTACGACAATTTGCTATTAGACCATTGAATGTAAACATTGATCCAATTTTACACGTATAACTTAATAAAAATATTTAAAAACAAAAATAAAATCAAATATGTTTAAATTAAAAATGAAATTAGATTAGAATTATTTCCTTTTGATAACTACTTTACTAAAATAAATGATTTAAAATCTATAACCTTTTCATCGGTTAAAATAGAAATAAGTAGAATTAATTTCACGATTTTCTTTGAAATTCCACAGGTACGTAATTTTGGGTTTGACATTTCAAGTACCTCTATTTTGTGTGTTTATTTAAAAGTTTAATAGCAATGATAACTTTTAATAAATGATAGTTTAGAGATTTGATTGTATATGACCATATTAGAGAATAAAGATCATTTTTTATAAGAAAGAATACATAAAATGCAAGTGTAGATGGAAAAAGAGGTGTTGTTTATATAGATAAAATAGGTAATTTGATAATCTAACTCTACCAAAAAGTGTAACAAATATTTGATTATTTTCCTATAAAAGATTTTGACAACAATTAAAATTAGATGATAACTACACAATTTGTTAGAATGGCAACATATTTTTAAATTACATAAAATATCTGTAAACTTAACTAAGAATAATTAAAAAAAATAACATAATAAGGTTGATATTCTTTTGATAATGAGGTAATAGTTCTAAAAAACCATTAGTTCCATAAACCATTATATTTATTTTGTGTTAGATAAAAAAAACTATATGATTAATTTTTTAGCGTGTAAATAACATTTTTGTGCGGAATGGGTATACATAATACTATTCATATTTAGAAGTGTAAATAACCTTCTTAATTTTTCCAAGAAATATGGTTTGAAATTTTCATAAATTGGTTTGGATCTGGATTAGAAACTTCTAAACCTAAATATTTTGTATTGGTTAGGTTTGAGCCTACTAAAGATTGAAAATCGAAATTACGAACCAAATTAAGATAGGAGCTGACTTTCACTTTAGTAAGCGTACCAAAAAAACTTAAGCGCTCTTACAAACAAATATAAGCCTTTTAATCAACAATTTAGTTTTACTTTTCTATCCCTACTTTCACTATTATGACTTTAAATTTTAAATTTATTTTTCTAGTTTTCAAATCGAATGCAATTTAGATTTGTTTCAAATGAACAAATTTGGTTTGGATTGGGCTCATAAAGTGTAAACCAAAGTAAATTTAATTTGGTTTGATTTGATATGAATTCTAAACAATTTTGGTTTGCATTTACATTGAAATGTCAAAAACCGAATTAAATTTGATTTTATCTGATTTTATGAAAAACCAAATCACAAACCGAGCTTTCACCAATATCATCATTTACCTTTGACAATCAACAATGAGATCCTCCTTGACAATCAAAAGGATGAAAACAAATTCCCTAAACAATAAGCTAAAACGTAAACCAAGCAAGTCACAAGCTATTAATAGTTAATACATAAGAAATCCTTGCTTAGGTAAATTCTTTCTTAAAGGTTTTTAGAGTTTGATCCAAATAAATCAAGAAAGATCTCAAAAAAAATCAAAAATAGAAAATGCAAAACAATAAAGAACACGCACAATTTGGAAAGTGGAGAAAATGCTAATATCAATATGATATTAGACCATAAAACTCCACCCTAAACAATTGAATGAATATTATTGCTTCTTAGAGTATTGATTACAATCTATAATCCACTCTATACAAAAATCCCGTTAGAATTTTTCAATATGAGAGAATAGAACAATTTTTCAGAAAACCTCTCACTAAACCCTGAGAATTTTGATGTGGCTCTCAACTCAATTGTCAATTGCTATACAACAAAATGATCTTATATACTATGTACAAGAGATATGTACAAGAGATATATAAGAGCCTTATATAGGCTTTGGAACTAGGAACGCTGATAAATGAGAGCCCACAAACTGATTTGAAATATGTCGCTTAAAACAGAATACCCCGATTATCTCCTCGACCGGGTCGAGCGAACTATGATGGGTCGAGCGGGGTTCAAGCGAGAGATCAGAATCTAGGAAGAAGCTTATGATTTCTTGGTCGAACGGTCAAGCGATCAAGCTAGGTCGAGCGAGCATCAAGTACCCAAACAGAATAGTTCAATCTATCACTATTTATCAACAAACCTATATAAAATCTCTAACATCCAAACAACAAATTCACCATATTGTATGTACATATTGAACTTTATTGAGTCACCATATCTAACAAAGGTAAAAATACTTTGATTTCAATGCCCTTTTCTATTTGCTTAACCACAAAACTAACGCAAGGTGCTTTCTTCTACCACGCACCTTGATTACAAGCCCACCAGACCTAGTAAGTTGAACCACCTATTGTATCAAATAAAATCTTTATTTATAATAGCTTTGCCGGGATTTAAACTATGAGTAGACCTTAAAATTAATTAAATAATTACTTAGGATATTCAACATTTTTTTACAACTTAATTTTTTATGAAGTTCAATATAAATTGCAATTTATGGTAGGGCAAGTAGAAGACCTATGTGAATAGTAAAGTTTTAACAAGGTCTTCACCAATGGTGAAGGAAATATATGAAAAAATCATCTCAACTAAAAGCTTAAGCTGATGGTTGAGGGAGGGCCCAGGATATGTTATATACTTCAACACACTCCCTCACACGAGAGCCCATTGAGCTAGAAGTGTGAATGCGCATAACCCCTGAAATATTTAACTTTAAATGAGGAGTGATTGAGATTCGAATCCTTAACCTCTTTTTACATTGACTCTAATACCATATCAAAGAACCATCTCAGCCAAAACCTCAACAAAATAACATTAATTAAACTAGTAAAAGGCTACACCTTGTCTATATCAGAATCTCAATATAAAACTACCCAACTACATTGCTCTTGAAATATTTGTTGCACATTTTTCAAGTAATTTCAATACAAATTTGTAAACTTGGAAACACCATGATTGGAGTAACTTCAAGTGTCTCAATTGATTAGATTATGAAGACATAGATGAAGCCCAATCTGTGGCACGAAAGTGTGCGTTGATACGAGATTCCACTTCTATACTTTCATGATATGAAATATTCATTACTAGTACATATTGGCTTATGCTTCACATTTTCCCATTTCACATAATTTGTGTTTCCGTCCATTACAATTGATTTAATTACATAAATTGTGTTAAGTTTTATGCAATTATGAATTATCATATATTAAAATGTAATCATAACAAACGTAGATTTAATTATCATATTTCAGAGTGAAATGTTTAGCGTGAGGTATAAGAAGTGTTTGTTGCATTTACAATTTTATCCCAAATGACTTTTCTGTGAGGGGACGTGTTAGAGTATTATATATATTTTGGGGTTTTAAGCTTTTTGTTGAATTGGTTTATCAGAAGCCAACGTGACAAGAGGTCACGAGTTCAAATCTCAATCACTTCTCATTTAAAGTGAAATATTCAACGTTAGGCATAAAAATGACCTATGTTGCATCCGCATTTTCAACCCTAAGGGCTCTCGAGTGAGGGGCGTGTTAGTATGAAGCCTCAGTAATACAATTGATTAAATTGGTTCCTTGCATTGACAAAAATGGTATGTTGTTTTCTCACATCTTTTCTTTCTTTAGACTAGGACGAAATTTGAATCAAAAGAAGCATGGTTGCTTATCGTAACAAGGAATTTATAATCAAGTCAGAGAAGAAACTATGAGGTCATCTTGGGCCTCTATAGATGCATCATGCATGATGAATCTATTCAGCTGATTAAATAGTGAAGTAGGTAACAATATCCCGAACAGCGCCATAGTTTTAGTCTATCTTTTGTTCTACTTGTTGGAAATATAGGCCTTTTTCAAGTTCTTTTCAATGTCTTCTTATGGCTGCAAACATTAACACACATTAGTAATAATATGTATAACATTTTTATATGAGAAAAGTGTTTAGAGACGTATTTAATAGCATGTGGTTGATATGAAAAGGTATGGTGTGACACAAGCTTGTTGTTGCATTTAGAAAGTTACTTTCTCGACTATTCTAAATGTAAATAGACAGGACTTTCTCAAGGTTTAACATACTTACCAAAAGCAATACACATACTCTATTTAAAATGTGGAGCAAATATCACTCCTACACAAATGAATAAAAGAAAAAGAGAATGAAATCAAAAATAGTGTTTCTCCAAAAGGATAAAACACTTATTATATAGGCACTGCCCAACAGTCATATTTCAACATTATTAAACTTAGTCAATTGATTAATGTCAAACCAATAAGTCTTAACCTTTAAAGGTGCATTTATCCAATACTATTGTGCCATTTTAAGGTAATTTTTATTTTTTTTCTTTTTTGGAGAAAAAAGAATTAATCTTATTTTTCTTACTCCATTGTTGGTATTTGCAACTACTTTTCACTTTGAGCACGATCATTGTCATCTAAATTATTAACCTGTATTAGGCCGTGACAATTCGTCACATAATTTTCACCGTGGCCCACTCGTGTGGACACGGGAGACCCGTGGGCTTGAGCCTACAAATCCACGAGTCAAGAGCGTTGACTTGCACATACACTTGGTAAGGTTCATTATTTCCCAAAACCATATGATAATAGGAAGATTAGCTCACCCACTATATATGCAAGTCAACAACTCACTATTTTATCGATGTGGGATTTTGTCTCACATGTGAAGTATTTCCAACACTCCCCCTCACATGTGAGCCACATCATACCAGGAACCACCTTCGGCTCTGATACCATATTAAGCCGTGACAATTTGTCACATAATTTTCACCGTGGCCCACTCGTGTGGACACGGGAGACCCGTAGGCTTGAGCCTACAAATCCACGAGTCAAGAGCGTTGACTTGCATATACACTTGGTGAGGTTCATTATTTCTCAAAACCATATGGTAGTAGGAAGATTAGCTCACCCACTATATATGCAAGTCAACAACCCACTATTTTATCGATGTGGAATCTTGTCTCAAATGTGAAGTATTTCCAACAACCTAAGGTAATTTTTATTGATTTGTGTTTTTTGGTATTCTGGTGTATTGTGTTGAGTTTTTAATTATAACAGTTTTTTTTGTATTTTTCTTTCAATGTCATTTTGATGAGGATGAAACAGATCACGTGTTGTGTATAATACTTATTTTGATTTATTAAGTTATTTAGGCAACTTATTGTTTTATCTCGAAAGTTGTATTTAGATACATAAATTGTAAGGAGGGGAAGAAAGAAAGATGAATTTCCTTCTAAATCTCTACTCAAAAGTTGAAAAATATCGTTTAATTCTTTCAATTATCTTTCTTCTATTTTTCAATTATTGAGGACTTTATTGTTAAATTGAAACTCTAATTTTTTTAATCATAAAATTATATGATTGCTCAGTTAAAATACAACAAATTATTCTCTCAATTAAATTTGTATCAATCTATGAATGGAGTTTTTATAGCGATAGGTGAGAATTCTGTATTAAATGAAAAGAGAGAAATTGAATCATTTGAATGATAGTAAAAAGAAGGTTGAAAATACGTAGATGAAATTAAAAGAAAATATTAAAGCCATTTTCATATGAGAACATAAAGCTAAATGGGTAAAACGACCCAAATTGAAAGGTATAAGGAGTATCTTTGTTTTTCGTATCTTTTTACATCAAATTAACATTTGACAAACTATCATTGTGTCATATGGACAACCCCATTACTACCAGTAAGCTCATATGTACAAGCTCGCACAAGAGAAGAGTTGATTATACGCAAATTTGATGATAATTTTTTTAAAACATATGGAAATAAAGTAGCCCACCAAGTTTATGAGAAACTCAACACCTGAATGATCACTAATATGAGATTACATGTTGGCATTTTCTCAACATTCCCCCTTACGGCCTTACATGTAAGCCACTACTCCCTCCGTCCTATTAAATTTGCATCATTTTTCATTTTAGTACGTCCCACTTTCACTTTGTGCAATTCAAAGAGGATAGATGATTATTTTTTAAGAAACCATGAAGAACCCTAGGAACCCAGCCTAAACCATGACGCACCATCATGGGCTTGTATGGATAAGCCCACGACCTCTAGTAAGCTCGTGATGTACAAATATATATAAAAAGAGAGTTTACTACACACAAACTTGATAAGGTTCTTTTTAAAATCGTACATAAAGATAAACGGATTAAAAATTCATCTTTAACCTAATATAAGATAAAGGACAAATTACTTGAATAGGAAGTGTATTATGCTTCTCCACAAATGTTGATTAACACTCTATCCTAATATGAGTCCTTTCAAGGTTGTTTGATTGAAAGACAAAGCTCTACAAGTAACTTGTAGATAACTCAACAATTAGTTCATGTTTGGCCTAAAAGTTGCACATGGTGTATGTTTGTTAAAGATTAAGTACAAATAATTTAGATAAGATGATGATCAAGCTAAATTATACTGCCAGTCTGTTGCAAAAATGTTGGTCCATGTATGGATACTCACTTTTTACTTAGTTGTTGGAAGATATATCATGAATGGTGGGTCTAAACTCCAATTTATTACCTAAATGTAGAAATGTGTTTTAGTTTCTCCTCCTAGTTTTTGCAAGTTGTTGCCTCTTCACTAATTATTTCATCACTCATTATGCTTGCTTGGTTTGGCATTATATTACAAACAAATCCAATCTTCACTCTTGTTGCAATGTCCTTTTCTCTATAATTAGTAATCTAACCAATAAATGTATATCTATGAGATTGGCTCATCATGAAACGGGATTCATCTAATTAATTTATTTTTCTAATTGATCAATTTACGATTATAAGTGATTATTCTAATGTTATCATTGATCACTTTATTAAGATTGATCGCTTTAAGATTGCAAGTGATCACTTGATCACTTTAACACAATAAAAAATGACAATTTTAAAATTATAAGTGATCACTTTAAGGTTATAATTAGTCCGTTTAAAATTATAAGTGATCAATTTACGAATATAGTCAATTTAAGACTATATGTATAGATTTGGTCATCTAAATAGAAATAGTGATTATATATGTCAAAAACAAATACTTCCTCCGTCCCATTAAATTTGTAGTATTTATCATTTTGGTCTGTCCCACTTAATTTGCATTATTTCTATTTTGAGACAATGGTGCACAACTTTCTTCTAATCTCATCCATACATTTGAACTCTCTTTCAGTTTCATTCACGTAATTCATTCTCTCTTTATTTATTACCATTATCCACCTTTTTTTAATAAACGTTATTTTTTTCTTTGATTCAAACTATACACGACAGATGAATACTTCGTAATTAGTATATCCATAAGACACCTAGTACGATAAGAAAGACAACATAAATGTCCTTAAGGCTATAAAACATATAGATAATTATTGATGGTCTAAGAAATAAAATCCAAGTGTTCACCTAATTTTATCCCAAGTTCATATTCCCAAAAATAACTTATAGAAGTATGGTAAAATCAATCAACATACATAATGTTATGATTGATAGAGATAGCAAACGTTCATGTCTAAGATCAAATATCAATCAATATTACTCTTGATTGATAGGTAATTATCTTTTTTTTTTATGAAATTTACTTTTAAAAACCTTTTTTTTATTGTTTTCTTTTTGAAAAATATGACTTTTACAATTTTACCCTTTTGAAGTTCTTCCCTGTAAGTTGTAAGTCTTGTAACCCTTATCTATAGTACTTAATTTTTTTCTTTAAAAAAATACTTCCTCCGCTCCACTATATTTGCTACATTTGATTTTTTACGCAATTTAATATATTATTTTAATTATTTATATATTGAACTATACACATCTAAAACTTATAAAAAGTTAATATTGTGAAAGTATGCGATTAGATGATTCAAATAAAATCTCACTTGACTCTTTATTTCTTACGCATTAGCCGCAATATATAAAATAAGCTTAAATTATAAATAGTGTCAAAAACAGTTATGTAGCAAGTATTTCAGAACGGAGGAAGTAATAATAACGTGTGTCATGCTATCATTTGTTATTCTATTTTATTATATACTTCCTTCAGTTTTTAATAATTGTTACACTTCTTTTTTTTCACGTTATCCAATGCACGATTTTAATATTTAATATCTCTATTTTCATATGATAAAAAATTCTAAAAAGTTAATGTTATGAAAATACGCATTAAGACGAATCAAACAAAATTCAACTTGACTAATTTTACATTATACATGAAAAATATATATCAAATAAGATCAGTTTATAAACATTCGTTGCTATAGGAACTGTATCAAATAATAAAATCCAAAGAAAGTAAAAAATAAAATAAAATAAAAAAGAAAAAAAAAACCATCTCCCACTCCCTCCCTCCTACCCTCTCCAATCAATACCACAAATATACTCCCACCATGTTGCGCCTCCAACTTCACCACCTTCATTAACATTCACCACCCTTAAATACACCTACACATTTGGAACTCGCTGCATCATCAACAATTGTAATGTATAGGTAAATCACGATTATTTAAGAAAGTAGTAAATTACGCTTATGCGTCCTCATTCTATAGGTTAGCTTTTGAGATTTATTTTATCTTTTTTTTTATTTTGTTTATTTTAATGGTATATATTTTGTCCTTTTGAGGTTATTTATAAATAACCGTTATTATTTAGGATTTTCTAATTGTAAATCATCACTGATCTACAAATCTACATCTTTCTTTTTGTTTTTTTTTTAATTACCTTTTTCAATTTTGGTAAAATGAAAATTACAAGTCATTTAGACCTTAAGTAGAGAATTGAGGCCAAAGGTCGAATTTTTCGAAAAAGCATCAAATCGGGAGATTTTTATAAGATAATCATATAAAGATAAAATTTTTAAAAGTAAAATTTTCTTTTTTAGATAGATAGATAAATCATACAATTCAATAAAAAGATTGTAAAATTTCATATGGTATTCTCATAGTGATTTGCTATATGGAATAATTTTTACCAAAGTTAAATCAATTTATTCTTTAATATATCAGTAGTATATCACAATTAGATATGTTCATTCAAATTTTCTAGAAATATTATATTTTTGAATTTAAAAACCACATAAGATTTCTAATTAACATTTGTTAGAATATATATTAGCTTTTTTATGTTGAAGTATTTGGTAATAAAGTTTTTTCATTAAAATTTTAATTTCTAAAATATTTCATCAAAAAACAAAAGATACAAAAGAATTATTGTGATAACATTGTTGGATGATTACCTATATTTGCCTTTAAAAGTGTGAGAACTTTAATAAATACTTATATTAACAATCGATATTTTTTTATTAAAATCACTATATATTTTAAAATTCTCCATCTATTTATAAGAAACATTATAACTTTACACTGGTAACAAATAATTGCATCTCTATTTAAAAATTATATTTTATTATATAGTTTTATACTAACGAGTTTCTATACTAATATCTTATGAATATAATTTGATATTTTCTCTGTCCTACCAAACTTTATGAATTGTCCCATTCAATTTGCACTTTATTGCAACGGTTCTACTATATTTTAATTTCTTTTTAAAATTTACTTTTTTTCTCCATTTTAACTGCTTATTTTTTACTATTTGTTATATTTTATCTTATATTCTCCAACCCATTTTGCTTTCCCATTAAAAATTCAACAAAAAGCTTGGGTGGTAATTTATAGGGAAAGAAGTAACCATTTCATATTGGAAGCTTTCTCGTAACGATAAAGGGAGCATTAAATTTTACTTCAATGTTAACAATCATATTAGATATTACACAAAATTCATGATTTTTTATTGTCAAGAAAACGTGTTGGCTTAATTTGTGACTCTATTATAATTCTCAGCATTAATTGATTATAGTCTTTATGTTTCTTTTATATGATTTTGCCATTCTCTTTACTTTATAATAATTTTATTTTAGATAATTTACTTTCTTTAATTTTTATCCACATATTTTCTTTTAATTTTTTTCTCTATTAATTATATCTCGACAAAATTTCAATATTTTACCACTTTCACACTCTTTGTCATTTTTTATTGTAGTAAATAGATTTGATCCGATTTTGTTCTTATTGTAACCGAACTTGATATGCTTTCAAGTCAATTCTAAACTATGTAAAACCAATGTCAATATAGGAATCAATTAAAATATAATCTAAAATTAATCTGATGACCCAAATCAACAACTCTCATTGCAGCTAATAAGGCAACAAGCAAAGACTAAACAAAAGAAACTGACTTGACATTGTCTAATCTAATACTCTCTCCGTTTTTTAATGAAGTTTTCATAAGGAATGTTTACGAAATTTAAGAAAAATAAAATCTTTTAGATAGTGGAGATATTATTTTATTAAATAATAAATTTGATAAAGAAAAAGTAAAGATCATAAATATTAAAAAAATATTAAAAGAAACTTAGTGAAAAAAATATAGGGACTACAACTATTAAAAAAATATTTTTATCAAGCTAGTGGAAAATATAGGGAGACCATAATAAATATAAAAATGTTAAAATAAAATTAGTGGAAGATATGTGAGGACCATAAATATTATTAAAATATTAAAATAAGGATAAATAAGGTTATTATTTTCCAAAATTTGTGATATATATGAAAAGATTACTTATGGGAACAACAAATGAAATATCAAAAAATGAAGAGTGAGAACTTCTTTAAGGAACTGAGGAAGTATGTAATATTTTGCCCTTTTGATTTTGCATCTAAGAGAAATCGAGTATTACAATATTTATGAAAAAAGTGAATGTATGGTTATAAATGAAGTAAAAAATTATACTGTAAATGAAATTAAAAGGTAATTGAAGTGTATCAATAAAAGTAAAAAAAAGTGATAACTCATTGTTTAGAATATAATGGATAATAAGAATTTAACACTGCTTTTTGCATCTCATTTTCCTTGTTTTCCCATCTCATTTCTCTACTTTTTCCATTTTCACTCCTTTCTCCCATTTCCATGCTTTTCTCCATCTTCAAAACTCTAATAAATTAATCTAAATTTTGAAGATAGAGATCCCATTTTCTCTCACAAGAATTTGTGATTTCCAGCTAGTCTCTTAAAAGACCGTTTCTTTGAAAGACATATTTCAAGTCCAGTCGATTAAAGATTAATGTCTACTTATTATATTTTTAATGTCTACTTATATTATCTTTAATGCTTATTTACCGTATTCTTAATGTCTACTTTTAATATCTTAAATGTCTGCTTATATTATTCAATACTTAGTTATAATATTTAAAATATATATATAATAAGTTGATCCAATTAAAGATGTTTCTCAAAAAAATCATCTCTAGTTTCTCGATTTACATCTTTTGTTTTACTGATATTGGATTGCATAATTGTATAGATGCGAATTCAATTCATTTAGAACTATGTTCTTTGATCTCTTTGTTTTTAATTACATCCTTGAAATTAGATTATAACCAGTTAAATTATACTGATAATATACCTCATTTTCGTCCATAAAAAACTCAAATGTGTATAGTATATATCATTGGGTGCTCTACCAAACCTTTTCCCATTCCATGGACCCGACCTATATAAAATATTATTTCCTTTCCGGGTCAGAAAAATCTGCGGATACCCATATGGATCATATTGTATATGTATTGCCCTTCTGATGGATCTTCATCCGTAGTATCTTCCAATCAAAAATCCGACATGGTTCACATATATTGACCAAAAGTAAGACCCATAAAAAAGTCACACAAAACATGTAACCTGAACTAATAAGACCTGACTTGCAGCTTGATATAAAAGTCACTCAAAACATAGAAGCCATCCACAAAACAAAAACTACAATAATATTTTTTAAAACAACAAAATGACAAAATTAGGCTAATTTTGCACAAAAGATCTTATTAATTTTGTAATTAATTTTGATTGAAATTTTAATAGTTGGGGTGGTAAGTCTTCATTCATCTTCAACTATATTGTCTTTTAAACCTATTAATTTAGTTTCCAATTTGAATTTGTTTGTTTTTCATTATTTGATTTTTTTTTCTTATTATTATTTAGTCTAATTTGGTTCAATCAATTTGGGTGGATTTTGTTTATGTACTGCTAATTTTTCATTATAATATTACGCTATTAGCTAACATTATTGTGATCTCTCTTTTTTATATCTTTCATTCATATTTGTTTTTTCAGAGTATTTTGATGATGAGATAAATCAAGGTTGGTTTTGTAAAGTAAGATTAATGGGATAAATGAAGTAATTTCAAGAACTTTGGAGTATTTTGATGATGAGTATGGAGTAGTCATTGTGAAACCAGAAACATTGCCCACTAATCCATATGTTTTTGCTTCTTTACTTCAATAATCACTTTCTGAATGAAAAATAAAGGTATATTACTAATTCATTTTCTGATGATTAACTATGGATTCCTTGGGAAAATTTAATGTTTAATTTTGCTTAATTTTCATGTCAGGGAAAGCAAGGACATTGCTCATTAGGTGATGATTTATTTAAAATTTAATCACTTCCACCGGTGCTTTTGCTTTTTTTGGAACTGCCCTCTTTGCTGGTGGTTTTGGCACTCCTGCCACTTGCAATTTCTTCTTGTTAGTTGTTATCTCCATCTACTTGTGCATTAGCAGCAAGTAATCTGGCACCAAAACTCCTTGTGATGGGTCTTTGTTGTTTGGCTTCAACATCTTTGAATGTAAAATATATAACCAATATCATTAAGTGCTTTCATGTTTCTTCCCTGTCCTGCTGCTACATTCTTTTGTTTAATCCCTCCATCATTACCTTCAACTTTCTCAACTTGAGGAACATTTGCTATGGAACCCTTGGATTTTGATTGTTTGAAAAATTTGTTATAAGTCTTGTTGTTAGTTTAAGTCTGATGATTTTTCCATATTCATTTCATTGAATTTGATGTTTCATGACATTTGGGTTTTATCATGAAGTTTTATGAAAGCGCAGGCCTTAAAGAGGTTCAACAATGAAAAACAAATGAAAAATATAATGCAAAAATGAACACAAGTGTTTATGAGGTATCTTGAATACCTCCCCCTCAAATATAGTTTATTATAATGAATTCAACAATTATAAGTATAATAAATCACCCTTATCTTGAGAACAATCTCTCAAGATCACAAATACTAAAGCAAAGTAAGAACACTCTCAAGTTTCTAATAATGCAATAGCCCTCTCAACAATATGTGTGTTTGTGGTGGTTGTTACTATGAGTGATGAATCCTATTTATAGGCAAGACATTCATCACTCTTAGTATTCACTCATAAATCACCATAAACATACATGTAACAACTCAATTAACATCTAATTAACTATGACAATAAACATTACAATAAACAATAGAAGTAATTCACCACATTATTGCATAGTCACTTCACATTCTGACCAAAAACAGAATCCAAAGTAGTTTACTGAACTTCCGCTCGACCCGAGCCACTACCTCGCTCGGTCGAGCGAGCTTCCAGAGAAGCTACTGACTTGTTCTGCACACCTTGCTCAACCGAGCCAACACCGCTCCACCGGTTGAGCAATACTTCACTCGATCGAGCGGTTGGTCGAGCCACTCACTGTTCTGCTTTTTTAATTGTTGCTTTGATCAAGCAACTCTCATTAACCGTTCCAAACCTTAAACCACCCATATTCGACACATCTTTGTCGACCCTCTCTAAAGTACAAGACAAAGCATGTTCGATTATATGTTTAAAGTTAACGTCATCATTAAGATTATTGGTACTTGCTTTAACATTTTATTTAGTAATGGATTTCATTGTTTCATTGGCTTCTCGTAGATTAAATTCCAATGAATTTAATTATGCTTGCTTTGACTGGTTTTATTTCAATTTCATCGTTTTTGGTTTTTGTTTTTGAATATGATTTTTGGGTTAAGAATTAGTAAATCGATAATTTGTTTCTTCAATTCAAGAAAGGTGAAAGTGGATATTCTCTTTATCTACTTTCTTTTTGACATTTTGATTAAAGGGAGTAATACAATTCATTTTTCCTAATGCTATGTTTGGGAACAATGATTTTATTTGAAAATTTAGAATTGACTCAAATCTATTGTTTGACAAATCAAAAATTTTCAAATTTGGATTTGAATCAAATTCCATCATAGTTTTCAAAGTAGTTAAAATTGAGGATTTGAAAATGACTACCTAAACCTTGTCATTCTCAAATTCTTCATTTATGATTTCATAATTAAAAATCATAATTTGAAATGAAATATTTATTCCCAAACACTACATAAATGAATAGTGGTAGCAACCATTGAAGAAGCTAGAAGATACCTTACTGAAGTAGTGGAGAACTTTTTTGTGATTGATAATGGTTATGGTTATGGTTATATGTTATAGTTTAACTTGCTTATGTATCTAGCGACAAGTTTGTTTTTGGCCAAAGAATGCACACAGGTTGTACATAACTCTGACTAGAATAAATCCAGGATCCCAAAAGGAAAAAAAAGATGAGATTTAAATCTGAGTGTATTTAAATAAGTATATGAATAGTTAATTGTTTCAAAATAATGTATCATGTAAATTGTTCTTCTTCCTAATTAGTGTTTATCTGTTGTAAAGGGTTGTCACTTCTATCATGAGCTTTTGTGTAAATAACATTACGACAAAATATAAGAAAATAAATCAAAAATTGTTTATTATCATGAAATTTGATAGGATAAACTACTACTATTTATATACCTTCAACCCTTATATCTTTCCCACATTTGTAACACATTGACATTTTAATATTTTTATTTGTATTATTGTTGATAAAATTATATAAAAAATGCGTTATAGAATTCGATAGGGCAACTTGAGGGCTACGCACGCCGCCCCACAACTAGTAATGCAAAATGGCAAATGATGCTAAATGCATACTTTCTATTCCTTTATACTTGTTACTTATGACTTTTAACGCAATTTAATATGTTAATTTAATCATTTATATATTGAAATATGCACATTTAAAATTATAAAAAGTTAATATTATGAACACATGTGATTAAACGATTAAAACAAAATCTTACTTAACCGTATTTTTTCTTACACATTAACCGTAATACATAAAATAAAGTTAAATGGTAAATAGTGTCAAACTACCAATAATTATAATGTAGAAAAATAAGCAAATACTTATATTTCAAAATAGATAACAAAAGCTTTATACTTCTTCTGATTTTTATTAGTTACTATAGTGATATTTCTCATTATAAAATATCTATACGTTCCAACTAATTAAAGAAGTATACAGTTATTGGACCCACAACTGCAGTTCTGTAAATGCTGCAGAAATTATTAAACTACTTCTACAAAGTTTTACTTGACCCCATAAAAATCTGTCAAGTGTTAAACACTGCTGGGCGTTGGATTATGGATTACAATCAACCAGTCTAAATAAATAATAGTTATATTTTAAGTTAATAAATTATTTTTATATAAGTAGGATTTAATATTTTAATAGTTTTATTATTTTAATTTATCTTTTTAATTATTATTTATTTTATTATTATTTTTTTATCTTTTTATACTGATTTATAAATTACGGTAATTAATTAGGAATTTTAATAACAATTGGGCTATATCATTTATATCACTCTGATTATATGAGCGTTAATCTCCTGCAAGCTGCAATTCTGCAACACAATCCTTATTCTTAGCTCCATCACTTGCAAATAATGTTCATCTTTAAATTTACACCATTGTTTGGTTAGCATTAAACGAAAGGGTGATAATAAATTACTTCGTTTATCCTTTTAAGATTGCTATGAAAAATAACATTTGATACATTATATGAATTTACATAGAAAGGTTTCTATGTATATTTTTAAACATATTCTTCTTATGTATCTAAAATCATTCTTTAAGATGGTTTTTAGTTGTAATTTATTTTACTATTTAAGGATTAATATTCTTTTAATTTATTGACGTGTATTTTCATATTTTCTTTTATAGTTACTTACAATAAGCTAAATAAAATATAATATTACAATGTTCACTTCTTCTAATTCTCAAATTTTTCTGTGAAGATCTTGCGATAAAACATTTTCTATATTTAGATTAAATAGTTCGTTTAATATCCTTATCAGTATATGAATTTTTATTTTAAGATTGTCTTATTGATCTCTCGCTAAATTATTAATAAAATTTGAAAGAAAATGTAAGACTATGAGTTCGCGGTGAGTATAAATATACACAAATTAGGTCTGGGTTCATGCATTCATCACAGAAAATTTGAAAAACGTAAGCTAAAAAAAAAATTAATTAAATAAACTTAAAATCAAACTATTTCCAAAAGTAAGCGTGAAACCCCAAACCTATGGTTTGGAGCTATTCGCAGTTACTAACTGCGAACAGCCATAAAAGACAAAATAGCTGTTCGCAGTTAGTAACTGCAAACAGCTAGTTTGTCTTTTATGGCTGTTCGCAGTATTCGCAGTTAGTAACTGCGAACAGCTAGTTAATATTATTTTTTTCCTTTATTTTTGTGTTGTTGTTTGTTGTATTTGCACTAGAGACAATATAATAAGTAATTACAATTCGATGTATCTTTAAGGCGACATGATTAATCGCCAAAACTCCGATCATTAATAAGTCAAAGCTTGGAGGCTAAGATAAAGTAATTAAACATATATATACAATAAAATATATATACAAATGTTTGAAATATACAAATCAATTAAAATATATATATATATATATATATATATATATATATATATATATATATATATATATGTATATATATATATATATATATGTATATATATATATGTATATATATATATATATATATATATATATATATATATATATATATATATATATATATATATATATATATATATATATGTATATATATATATATATATGTATATATATATATATATGTATATATATATATATGTATATATATATATATATATATATATATATATATATATATATATATATATGTATATATATATATATATATGTATATATATATATATATGTATATATATATATATATATATGTATATATATATATATATATATGTATATATATATATATATGTATATATATATATATATGTATATATATATATATATGTATATATATATATATATATGTATATATATATATATATATGTATATATATATATATATATGTATATATATATATATATATGTATATATATATATATATATATATATACATATATATATATATATACATATATATATATATATACATATATATATATATATACATATATATATATATACATATATATATATATATATATATATATATATATGTACATAGTCGATCCGAATACACAAAAGTTAAACGTTAACGCTCACGAACCCTCATCTACCCTATCCAACTGAGTTGGTCTCCTTCGCCTCCTATGATAGTAAGAGGAGTTCGGGTGTCGCTCTGGCAGTGGAGGGGATTGGTACTGTAATGGCTGTGATGGCCCAGCCTGCGAGGTCCCCGAAGCGTCAACAGGGTATGAATGATTCATCTCCTCCAAAAGGTAGTCATAAGCAGGAGATGAGACGTGCGTATGGGCGGTAGTCGTTAAGGAATCTGCAGCGACTTCCGGTATGAAATGCTGGAACTGCGAGCCGACGAGCATGCCATGGGCAATCTCCCTCACCGGGTCCTCGTGGCTGTACCGCATCACGTCTGCCGCACGTTGTGCCTGCAATTAATATTTAGTTAATGTAACATTATATTATTTAATTGGCAACTTAATCATATAAATGCAAATGAAGACTTACAAATTGGGTCATCATAGGCGCAGCTGGTGCATAATGTGATGCTTCGAAGATAGCACGTGGTGTCATCCATCGGCGCGTGATGGTAAGGAACCACGGCATGTAGTCTGGTGTAGTAGATGCCATGAACATCGATTGGCACACCTTCGATTGGCGCACCTTGTGCCAGCAGCTCAAGTCTAGCATCCCAACGAGCGATGTGACGCCAGTTGATCTCCATCCAGTTTGCCCCAGCCTGATTTTTGCGCGAAATTAGGTGCAGCTAGGGTTCAGTGTCACAAGGCGGTGGAATGCCCTGTACCAACCCATATTGGCGCATTACGCGCTCTGGTAAATGTACTTCGACAATGTCGAAGCATATGAATGGTACAGAAGCCCTCCACGCCCCTGAATGAATCCCCGAGTGTTCCGGTACAACTGCGTAGGCTTCCGTTGGGTATGGGTCCCACAAAAACTAAAATACATGTTATTAAAAGGTAAGTGATATGTTGATTAAATTGTACTAATGTTAATGAGTACTGAAATGTTTACCTGTTTGAGTCGTAGCAGATTTAACTGATCTCGGTAGAATCCTAGACCGCTACCGGTGTGGTTGCGCGTCCGGCGTGCAAAATTTCACCTCGAATCGTACGCAACATCTGGTGGGGGTTGTGGTGGAGGAGCAGTATCACCACGACCAACGGTTCTGTAAGGTTGGCCGATAAGAATATCTCCCACGCCCACAGCTAACGATCGCAAATGTAATTAGTATGTAATTAACCAAATGTGGATTAGAATTAAATGTTATTGTTATTACCTGTAATATGACTAGTGGTCCTGCAATCTCTTTGACGTTCTTATTGGCAGCACAACAAAGCCTCCTGTACAAGTATCCTAGGGCTGCGGAGCCCCAGCTATACTCGGCGATGCACTCCCACGGGTCGTCAAGTAAAGTTAAGTATAGGAGTTGTATTTGGTTGCTTATTTTATCAGCAAACAATAATTGAAGCCTTTAATGCAATGTTTAAAGGCCCAAAAGACACGTTGGAAGGTCCTAATATTAGGTCTCACATATACACCCATGTCATTGTCCTCCTTAAAATACCACTCAAGTACTAACTCCGGGTTAGAATGTTGCAAAGCTTCTAGAAAGCGTGGAAGGAGTGAGTAAGAACCTTCCCAGGTCCCGTAAATGGATAACAACGCTTGTTGCTTTGCACACCACGCTCTCTTATAATTCACATCCACACCAAAACGATCTTTAACCATCTGCCGTACGACAGATACCTTAATGGATGGGTCTTTAGCAACACAATTTCTAATAACATTATTAATGACAGAAGATGTAAGGTGAATGTGTCCAGCCGAAACACTGTCACTACCCAATGCACAAGAACCGTGCTTACGCTTATAGGTAACAATACGGCATGAAGATAATTAAGAGTCAAACATAGCCCTAAGTTTCCACGAACAACCCCGCTTGCACTTCAAGGAAAGGACAGTTTGGTTCGAGGTCTCCGTTCTGTACTCGACATTTCTCCCAATATGATACACTCTGATAGCTTCCAACAATGATTCCTTGCTATCAAACATCATACCCTTCTCAAACTCTCCCTGTTCGGTGTATGTGGTATCACAAGCCCAAGTCCTCCATGAGTTGTCCTCCGCATACTCGTCTAAAGGTGGACAGAGGGCATAAGGTGTAGGAGGAATGATTGTAGGAATGTTGCCTAGAGTCATGTCATTTGCTAGAGCATCCTCATCGACATCCACATCGTCCTCAGAAGGATCGTCAATGAGCTCATTACTCTCTTTTTCATCATCCCAAGGTCCCATCTCAGCAATTTCTCCTATGTTAGCCATTGAATCAATTGGAACTTGATTCATAGGGGGTTGAGAAAAAATACAAGATGCGGAAGAAACGACGGAATTTACAGTCTCCTGAGTTAATATAGGCATAGGGGTAGGAGTAGGATTAGAAGCAACTACATTCCCTAATGGTACTTCTTCTACGTATAACTCCAAAGAGGGAATTTGGGTGGACTTTGAATGCTTCCACATCGCATCTATAGCCTCATCATCCTCAACAGGAAAGGCAATAAATTCTCCACTCAAGGCATATTTAAAGCTTATATTTACGGTACTTCTAGTAGGGTCCAATCCAATCTTAGAACATATAAAACGTCTAAAGTGGTTCAAATCCATGTTCGAATTGTAAGCAAACAACTTACGTCTTCCCCCAACATAATGAACTTTGCCATTATTTTCTCTAATACAACCATTCCAAAAATATACTATAGTCACGCGAAATGATGCCATTTTCTACATTAATACAAAGAAAATCAATATCAACTCATGCCCATACAAGTACATTATATTCATTTGATTATAATCTTTTTTGGTCTAAAAATTATTCAAATCCATAAAGTAGCTAAGTTCATACACATATAATACACATAAAATCCAAATAATAAATCAATTCATAAGTTCACCAATAATATTTCTAATACCAACATCAACATCAACATTTCTAATAATATTCAACTAATACAACAACATTACTTCAAAATCCAATATAAAGTTATAAAAACAAAAGAAACTGATTTGCGTTTTTGTAGAACAAGTCTGTTCGCAGTTACTAACTGCGAACAGCATATAAGACAAACTAGCTGTTCGCAGTTAGTAACTGCGAACAGCTGCAAAGCACAGTTTTGGGCTTTTCACGCTTACTTTTGGGATTTTTTTAAAACTTAATTTTATTTAATTAATTTTTTTTTTGCTCAAGTAATTCAAATTTTCTCCATCACATAGATTGATTTTCTTCACGTGGGCTTTGATTCATTACTAATATGTGCTCGGCAAATTATTGAATTGGGCTTCAACTTCTTATACACGTGACTACTGTTGCCTTTCTTATTGGAGCAATTCTCGTAAATTTAGAAAATTTGAAAAAAAAAATAAAAATAAAACATAAAATTTGAACACAAATATTCAAAATTCAAGCTTTGGGAAAAATTTAATACCAAAATAAGCGTGTATGGCTCATAAGCTAGTTCGGTATGCGTTTGCTGTTAGTAACAACGAACTTAGAAAGCAGGTCAAAAAAATAGTCAAATCTCTGTTTGTTGTTACTAACAGCGAACAAAGATGTTGACCTTTTTTACCAAAATTCTTTGTTCGCTATTATTAACAGCGAACAAACACTTGACTTAATTTCAGTTGTTGCCTTGGTTTGCTATTATTAACAGCGAGTATATACCAAACCTAATTTTGAAGCAATGACATTTATTTTGGGATTAAAGTTTACCCAAAACATGGATTTTGACTATTTTTGTTCAAATGGCTTATTATTTTCAAATTTTCGTAAATTTATAAACTAGTTTAACGTAAATTTTATCCATATGGTACAATTAAAAGAAATAATGAGAATGTAGAAATTTTATTCTAAAGTCGTCTTAAAATAATCTCTTAATAAATAACCGCTGGTTTAATGAGTAACTAATTTTTGGTCTAGTGCTAATAATACCATATTTTTGTATAAGTTAATATTTATGACATGTGAAAAATTTAGAAAAAACCCTAACCTCCTACTCTTCTCTCCCCTCCTTTCTTTCTCTCAATTACTTGTTTAGTTTTTTTAATTATATATTATATTTCTATTTATAAAAATTAATTTATTTTAAATAAATTTAAAAACACTTAATTATTTCTTCTTTTATTTATTATTTAGAATAATTTTTTTTCAAATATAATTTTATTATAAAAATCTATATAAAATTAGTAAAATTTAAAATAGAAACTAAAATATAAAATCAAAAAATCTCTTACCCCACCCTTACCTCGCCTTAACTGACATTGCCTGAAAGTGCCTTCCCCCCACCACATCCCCTCGCCTGAAACGGCTCCCTTCTCTACCTATTCCCCTCACCTGAAACTGTCCCTTCCCGCATGTTTCCCTTTGCCTAAAGCAACTTTGCTTTGGGTCCAATGTCATAATTATGATTGAGCCTCATACCTAAGTTAAAGATAGTCTATATGGAATGGTCAAAGCTTAATTCAGATTATGTATCAGTCAATTTCTTCAATTATCAGTTTGTGAAGTACATTTGTTAAGTTTCAATATCAGTATTAAGTCAACAACTAAAAATACTCTCAAAATAAGCGAATGAAAATACTCACAAAATAAGCTAATGAAGATACTCACAAAATAAGCTAATAAAGTAAGTTCTCCTAAATTTTCTCTAAGTAATTCTACTTTATTTTTATACCCATTCTCTATTTGACTTAAGCATCAGAAGTGCTATACTAGGTACCACCCTTAGATTAGTAACTTTTGTTCTTTTTGTAGGTTTATTCGAAGATCTTTAACCACCTTCAACCATCTTCAATTGCATTTAACTTTAAGAAATTGGAGTGGGAAACCCTATATTTGAACATGTGGACAATTATACTTTGACATACAACATACATTACTCTTCTCCCACATAATATAAATTCTAACTAAGTTTCACCTGAAATAGTTTGATGTCATTTGTGAGGAACAGTAACACCTCACTCTAAACTTGAACTGAAAGTCATGCCTTCAAAAAGAAATACTCAAGCTCGCACTCATCAATCGGGACCTTACCCGTCTGAAGCAAATAGCTCTAGTCATGCATATTATCTCAATCCTCTAATTCTTGATCCTAATCCTAACCCAAGTCCTGTCACCCATCAACACCTTCAAGAATTCGCTAACCTTCTTAGTGCTTAGCTTCAATAACATATCACTAAAGCCTTAAGGACAATTCAAACTAGATCCTACCCTAATATTGGAAATGAACAAGCTCAACCTCTCCTTGAGAGAACCAATACCAGTCCATAGGCCTACCCCACGCAACTACTTTGTGAAGGATGAGGTTGAAAGACAAGAAACACTTCTCACTCAAAATTATAATGCTAAGTACCTTCTCATAATACTAGAAAAGAACATTCTCAGTAGCCCACCAGGGCAGTCATCAACATAACATCTCAGCACAACCATTATACCATCCCAACCCTAATCTGAAAAGGGAAAGAGAAGACCCTAACCCTAACCGAAGAAGGGAAGAATGTTGTCAAGATTCTAGTCGAGCAATGACACACTCTACCATGGATGCTAGAGAGATAATTACCAATTGAAAGCTCCATGTTGGGGAGATAGATGCATGTGTCCTCATATACTCTAAGAGAAAAGAAAACGAACATACTTATCAACAACCCCTACCTCAACGGGAAGAAGTATCCTATCAAACCCTACTAAAGTATGATCAAGATGAGTTTGAAAAAGGCAGACCAACACATGCTCTATATATCTTCAAGACCTCTATCTGCTCGAATTTTTGCTACTCCTAGCCGGAGTAAGGTCAAAGTCCCTAACATGGAGTCGTTTGATGGATTTTACAATCCTCAAGAACACATAGAACATGAAGTTGTATTTAATACAACAACCAGGAAGAAAATGCCATTAATAGGCGAGCTGTTGCAGGACCTTCACCGAGTGGGTCGAGCCTAGGTGATCGGTCAAGCGGGTAGCAACTAGAAGCTAATAATTATACTGTTCGTGTTGTTGCTGACTTCTTTAAGAACTATTTTACTGAAAACAACGCTATATTAGAGATAAAACAATGTGTTACAATCTCTAATATCACCAAGATCGAATGTATGAAGTCTTGTGACAAACAAATTACACTTTCAATGAAAACAATGTTTGTAGAAGAAAATAATGCAACAAAACGACACAAAAATTTAACGAGGTTCACCCAATTAAGGCTACGTCCTCCGGTGTGTAGTATCTCTTATATTATCAAAGGAGTTCAAAGAACTCCCAAATATGGAGAATTACAATAGAGAAGAGATATAGGCTAGTGTTTAGGCTTGGGGTGTATTTTGTGGATGTTTTTCATGAGTATATGAGACCTTTATTTATAGAGGCGATTGCATTAATGAGCAACATACTTAATACAGGATTAAATGGCTACGAATAAATTACATATAACAGCCCTAAGTAAATGATCAGTTGAATCCAATGCCCCTGAACCAAGGCTGCTCGTTCGAGTCACAGTTGTGCTCGTTCGAGCAGTAGGCTGCTGCAGCTTTTGTTCTCAGTCTGTGAAGTGCTCGTTCGAGCCATAGCGTGGTCGTTCAAGCCCAGGCTGGTCTGCACATTCTGTCTTGGTCTGAGCTACTACCTTGAACAAATCAATTGGCCTTCACCTTAAGCATTGAACGAGCATTGTTGATAGCATCTATAGACTCTTGCACTATCTCATTAACATCATCATTCATCTTGCTTAATAACACCCATGTTTAAGTTTTGCTTTTACGCCATTCAATACTTCATGCATTGACTCACACTCTTAAGCCCCACATTAAATCACAACCTTTAATCACCCATCTTTAATCCTATATAGAATTCCACTTCTATACACCCACTAATTCATAGAATTTATTTGGTACACTCAAGTCACCATTTAACACTAATATTTATAACTTCAACCTATGCTTCCACACCTTAAGTCCCTTTGTCCCATACTCCATAAAGACCACCTTATAGCTATACCTCATTAAAGATTTGAGTTTAATAGTCACAATGTTCAACTAGGAACATGTAAGACGTATCAAATAGTGTTTTGCAGTCCAAATCATTTTCTATAATGTCTTTAGGCTCAATCAAAGGTAATAGAATGAAAACAAACATGTAGTCAGAAAATGTCTATGATCAAAATCTTACACAAAAAGCAAAGATTCAAACATAATATTAAAAAAAAAAAAAAAAAAAAAAAAAAAAAAAAAAAAAAAATCAAAGACAAAAAGAACACACAATTGATGGATCTAATATGTGTTTTTTCCTTCAAATTAACATAATCAGCACTTTTCTTTCTGATTGGAAGATTGACAAAGAATTTTTTTTACTAATTAAAGGTTACAATGCTTTTGGGATTAGTGACATAATAGTTAAGGTTGGGTAAATTCAATTAATAATTAATATTTTTTGCACTAATTTTTTATTGAAATCTCAATTTGGTCAGTCCACATTTTGTTAAAAAAAAATGTTTTCCATAAAACTGTGAATTCAAATTTTATTTTATTTTTTTTATTTTTTTTGACTAATGAGCTGCTTGTATGGACTCATCTCACGATAAGATAGTCTTATATAAGAGTTGCTTTTTTGTTATCTATGTAATTCAAACATATGTAATTCTTCCGTTAAAACTATGGAATAAAATAAAAAGATCAATAAGACGTACAAGACCTCAAATACATGAGAATAGGAAAGGAATGGAGGGTTAGTTCCTGAAAGAGACAGACGAATTGAACTATCAAACAAAAGAGTTGATAAATGCAAGCGTTGTTGTTTTGTAGGGCATTACTAAATATCCTACCTTTTTTATTTTATCTCCACCTATATTTTAATGAAATAACGAAAATGTCCTTAGACTTAAAATTTGTTTAACGCACTTCAATCTCACTTAATAACACTTTTATCACTCTAAAAGCACTAAATCAAAAGGTAAAATTTGTGAAGCTAAAGCGTAAGAAATGAAATCCTGAACACTTTTATTGCCACCCTATATATATTGAATTTCCAGTATCGTCCCTGCATAATATACGAACTCAAACACAATAACATCTCTTTAAAAACGCTCTCTGAGTTAAAATAAGCTAAAAGTTGGAATCGATTTACAATGGCTAACCAAAGCGACTATGAATCCGATTCGGTACGTAGTTTAATCCATTCGAATGGTTCTTTTTTTTAAAAAAAAAATTGGAGTCGCACCAAAATTTGCGACTGGGCCACGGTTGGGTCGCACAAAACGTGCGACTCTAATTATTATTTTTTATTTATTTTTCTTCCCTCTTATTTATTTAAATTAATTTATATTTTGTTTATATTTTGTATATGTTGTAGTATATTATTTTATTTGATAATTTATATTATTGTTAATTATACTATTTAAATCATTTTTAATTTTTTATTTAAATTATTATAGCAATTTACAATTTATGTTGTAGTAATTTATTTAATTTATAATTTATGTTGTAGTAATTTATTTTAATTATTTTATACTTTAGTATTATTTTAGTTATTTTATTTTATATGTATTTTATTTACCTAATTGTTTACCTAAATATTTATTTTATAATTTAAATACTATTTAATTATTGATTGTAAATCTATGTTACATTTGCAGGACTATGAAAATTTAGGAGACAATGTAGATTACTCTGGTAGATTTGTTACGGATTTGAAATTTGATTCTGTAGATGAATTACATGCTTGGGCGGATGAAATTGCAATAGGAATTGGCTTTCAATTTACACGTGCTTCATATAAACAAAAAGAAGGACGTTCTAGAGTTAGTTTGTATTTAAGATGTCACCGCTATGGTAATATTAGGGGTGATTTGCATAACTTAGATAACGCTACCCGACCGGGTTCTAAAAGTAGAACATTTAGGTATAAATTTATGATTGTATGTAGTAATCATAAACCAGGGGAAAAACCTTGGACGGTGAGAATGTGTCCTGGTGAAGAAGGAACACATAACCACCCGTTCTTAGTGTACAAAGATGGTCATGTAAGGGCAAACAGATTGACTGTAGATATTCGGCAGCACATACGAGACCTTAGTGCAACTGGCATGCAACCTGCCTTTATCATGACCTCAATCAGACAAAATTTTCCTTGTATTTTTGCTAGTATGAATCAGATATATAATGTTAGACAATCAATAAGAAGAGAAGAGATGGAGGGTAGGACTCCGCTCCAACACTGTCTTTATATGGCCACAGAGCATAACTACGTGGTTTGGACAGACTTGGACATTGAAGGGCAATTGAGTAGATTGTTAATTGTAAATCCCACATCCATACAGATGATACGTATGTGGCCCTATGTTGTGTTGATAGATACGACGTACAAAACAAACAAACAAACAAAAGTGACCGCTTTGTGAAATAATCGGAATGACGCCAACCAATCACAACTTCTTTGTTACGTTTTGCTTGATGCGAGATGAGGCAGCTGTGTCATATTCGTTGGTGTTGTAGAGATTGAGAGCTATTTTCGGCAGTGCTCAGACCCCAAACGTAATCGTAACTGATAGAGACGAGGGTTTATCTGCAGCTATACGTGATGTCTTCCCAGGTAAAAAGGTTATATTGATTAATTATTGTCGTTCTATTTGTTAAATATATGTTACTTATTTTCAATCTTCTAATTAATGTAGATGTGCGACATTTATTATGCATATGACATATTGCCAACGACGTAGAGAACATGGTGGACAAATTGTGTGGCGGGAAAAGAAATCAACAGGGGCACATATTCAGGCAAAGTAGATGGAACCCCTTGGTTAACAATTCTACCGTTGCCGAATTCCAAAACAGATGGGAATCGATTGTGGCTACGTGGTCGACTAGGAATAGAAGGGTCGTTCGATATTTGGCTGGAACATGGATTCCACACAAAGAGAAATTTGTGCGTGCGTGGACGAATGACTGTTTACACATGGGTAACCAGACTACCGGCAGAGTTGAAAGCCAACACTCGTCTTTTAAGTACTATCTTGGTAGCGTTAAGAGCTCATTTAATACCTTGTTTAAAAGGTCAAACGCACAAATATCAAATCAGCAATCGAAGATCCGACAAGCGCTACAGGAATCCATGAATTCTATTGCAAGGTCTATGCGAAATAATTTCATGAGGCCATTATATCGTCATGTATCTATTTTTGCATTGGAACAATTGCTGCTTGAGCATAACCGTATGTTAGAGCTAGATGACTATGTATTTGACAAATGCGGTTGTGCACTTCAAAGCACCCATGGATTACCCTGTGCTTGTTACTTTTATTTATCTATCACGTCACAAGGTGCGTTGTATTTGGATGACATACATCCGTTTTGGAATATATTAACGTACATAGAGGCAGAAGCTGATACCAACGAAGGAGTACGACACGCAAACATCAATGATAAAGAGTACTTTCAATCGTTGGTTGATGAAGTGTTGAAAGCCGATCCCGTAGTTGTACGCCGCATGTCTCAGGTACTTAAAGATGAATTACATCCTGATGGTACCGATATACCTGAGCCACATGCAAGTTCACCAAAAAAGGGAAGACCAACAACAAGCAAAACCCTCAGGAGAAATAAAAGCGCCTTTGAATACAATAGATCATCCTCTAGGGGTCGTGGATCTAGATCTTCATCTCGCGGGAGATCTAGTGGTAGATCTAGTAGTCGAGAAACGCAATCCTTAGTTGGAATTAACTTTAGTTTCAACTTGTCTAATACATGACTTTCCTTTCCGTTATTCACATTAGTTTATTACAGTTGAATCTTACTAATTGTATTTTTAATAATTGCAGATGATTCAGCAGGTCGTGATTTTTCAGTGTTTCCATGGCCCAATCACATCCCGCATATTCTCCCTCCTTGTTGTATTGGATTGATGTTATAGGTGATAGTAATTGTGGATTTAGAGCTATTGTCGTCACAGAGTTGGGAGGCGAGGAGGCATGGCCTCTTCTACGAAGAGCAATGTGTATGGAAATGCAAACGAACAGAGATTAATACCTACGTGTGTACCTATTAGCCGAGATGCTAGAGAACGCTATATTCAGGATTGGTTCACACAGCAATGGGCTGGGCCTGCACCGTTTAGTCACTGGTTAGAGGCCCCGTTGGGATTGTACTCTGCGACAACGTTTCTTAACATTGGCATTGCGTATTATGGTTCTGCTGACGGTAACCCAAACTATAACTGTTTAGTCCTTCCGTTACAGAAAACAGCGGGTGTGCATGGTGTACATAAACTTACACATATTTGTTGGGTGAATAGAAATCATTATGTTCAACTATTAATGAACGATGATTCATCTCCACTGCCGCCAATCCAGCGATGATAGAGAGAAGCAACTGAAAATTCATGTAGACATTTGGAAACACATTTTCGAAGCAGAATTTCTCTTTAGAATAGATTCTATGGCGTACAACGACCACAAGGTAATAACACCACCGAAGATGCAATCAATTTAGATAGTCATAGTACAATACTATATATTGATTTAAGATTTGTATTTTTTTTGTAATTATTTATGTTACCACTACTACATTAACGAGTAATGGCGACGCTCTATTGCGACGGTTAGTTATGAACCGTAGCAATAGATACTCTATTGCGACAGTTAGGACCCTATTGCTACGGTTATTTTTAAACCGTCGCAATAGACCACTTATTGCTATGGGACGGATACCTATTACTACGGTTGTGTATAAACCGTCGCAATAGACCTTGAATTGATGAAATTATAAAATGAAAAATAAAAATTTCAAATCAAAAACCCATTTTCCCAATTCCCTTTTACTTCTCGCCATTCTCCTTCTTCTTCCTTCTCATTCCTTCTCTTTCTTTCTCATGAAAACCGACCTTCTCTTATCTCTAAATCCTTCCCTTTTCCTTCTTCTTCTTTCGTATAATCAAGGTATCATATTCACGCCATTTTCAAGCGAATTCCATCTCTTCTTCCATTCAATTTCCATTTGAAATTAGGGTGGAGAACGGTTCTTTTGGGCTTCGAAATTTAGGGCAAAAACAAGCTTCAATCACCTTATACATCCGAACTCACAAGAGACCACATGTATTTCTCAATCTCCTTCTTCTTCCTCTGAATTTCGAAAAGCTGCGTGAAATCAGTGAGTTTTCTTCCCTTCGTGATTTCTAAGTAATTATCTAAATTTTTTACATTTTTGGATTATTTTGTGTAAATAATGACTAAATTGATTATCCTTGTTGCTCATTTCTGAAATTTGAACCACAAGAAGTAGCAACCGAAATCTTTCCCCTTGTCTTTGAATTCTGCCGGTTTAAGGGGGAAAGAGGGAGCTTCAATCTTGTGGATTAAACATCAAATTCAAATCAAGAATCAAGCATTGAATCCGATTTCCATCTCGTTTTTCTTGATAGCTGGAACAGAAGGTAGTTCTCTTGAACCTTCTCTGTTTTCTTGATGAGTATACGTTTATTCATAAGCTTCCATTGAATAATTTACTAATCATGTGTTAAACCCTAAATTTTAGTGAATCTTGAAATTTATAATTAATTGGATGAGTTATGTTGATTCGGAGTATTAACTAGATATGAGATATTGGATAATTACTTGTTAGGGATTAGGAATTATGGCAAATAATGATGATGAGAATGTAGGTGTGGATTATGATTTTGGTAATAGATTATCTGAATGATATAGTTTGGTTTGTTCTGTATTCTTGGATAACCTTCGATTTATGGTGCATAATTGGAGGACCCTCATTCTTTGCTTTATATGATCAGCTACCCTTGGTCCATTCAATGAATGATAACGTTGTTTGAGAGAAATTATTTGAATGATGTATCATTATTTCGACAAAGTGCATGCTTATGGTACTACACAACAGCAATGTTAAAAACTTAATCCCAACACAATCAGTGCAACGTAAATGCATTATGCATATTTATGGTAGATTTTAGAAATGAAGTACAGCAAGTAAAACTTGTAGGTTCCTTGTTATGTTTAGGCTCTTTGGTACTTAGAGTGGCAGCTTGATTTGCTTATACTTTGGGCCTTAACAAGCAAGTAAAACTCTCCTTACTTCTTTTTTTTTCGAGATGAGAAAATCTGCTTACTCAGGTTCTATTTGTTATTGATTTTGCTATTCTATATCCTTATGTAGAGTTTCAAAAATGAAGGATAAGAAGCAGAAGCTGATGAAAAAGGGACTTTCTGTATGTCCATTGTTATGTCTGGGTTCTGTTATCGGCTATCCAATAACTGTGATCGTTTAAAATTTTTTTAAATGATTAAATTGTTTTCTTGATTGTTTGGCAGCTTGCAGAAGCGTTGTATGAGTATGGTAAGGGTAATGATGAGGCTGCGCTACAAAAGTTGGGTTCAGATTTTGATGCTTGCGACTATAAGGTATTATGTTTGGTTCATCTGTTCATCCATTCAAAGCATTCGTCATTGTTCGTGATACCAAGTCCAGACTCTAGACATGCAAGTTTCTTTGGGAAAACTGATTTGTAGTTCTTGTCTTATATTGCTTGATTAACTGATAGATTTGACTGTATTATTCAAGGTGATTGGGGCATCTGATGAACAAATTGACGTGTTTAATGAAGTTTGGTATAGCCTACTACTGAATACGGGAAAAGCTGCCAAAGGTTTGATTTCAGCTTAAGACTACTCATTATGCATTAGCAAGTTGTTGCCTCCTGATTTTTGTTAGTTGTTAATTTAGTGATCGAGGTCATTGAGAGACGAGTTGAAACAAGGGATGGTGTACCCTTTTTATGGCGTTTACTGGTATGTGTTTTGAATCTCAATTTCTTGTATTTTTAGCAACAAATAAGTGGGAAATACTCCTAGTAAACTTTTTAGCAACAAATAAATTTTTAGCAACAAGCTTTTTCACTTTCTGCATATATAAAACTTCAGAAGTATTAGTAGGAGTATGTCTTTGATCTCTTAATGCTTGAACTGATGCTATGGTATTAGAATTCCTGCTAGTATGATTCTCCCATCACTTGCACATACAGTATGATTCTCCCACTTTGTTGCATCAGTTCTCAAACTTCCTTCTCTTGGGAGCTGAATTTGGATAGAAGGCAGTAGCAGAAAGTGTTGATGTTTCATCAGTTCTCAACCTTTCATGTAGGCACTTGATGGAGCTAATGAAGAAGAGGAATATATTGGTGCTTTATTTGCTATTTCTACAACGTCGAACGTCCTGATTTAGACTATGCTATATATGTTGTAAAGGGAGTAGTATGACCATTTTTTTTCAAGCTCCTATATATTATTCTCGTATCTGTGTTTGGACTGTGAACGATGATAGTTTGGACTGTGGCATATATATGGCATATTTTATGGAGCAATATGAGGGGACAATGAACATAGACCCACTCTATGAGGTTTGTTTATAGGTTCTTGTTCGATATATGTCATTGGGGATTCTTGTACTTTGTTTATGAATTGGGTATATCATAATATTAATAACTTGAAATTTTTCTACAGCTTGCAGATAGAAGGCTTTACTGGGCTATAATATTAACAAGGATTCTGCTAAGCGATTTGAACATGGACCAAGATAAATTGGTCATGCTGGCGAAGCAGTTCGCAGTTGAAAAGTCCCAAAGATTGCCAGAAATTCTTGCTGCAAGGACACCAGTACCATTAGCAGTGGTCGATGACAGAAAGTGGAAGAGACCGACTAAGCATGTAGCGGAAAGGCCTAAGCCAACACAGGTTGCTCCCAAGAGATCGTCAAACTATGTGCCAAGGAAGAAGACAAAGTAGTTGTTCGTTAAACATTACTGTATCAAAATTGGAGTTAGAACAGTTTTGTTTTGATGTATGCTTGTAACACTATCAACATTATTCTGTGGGTATTTTTTTGGGAATTTATGAAAACATTTGGAATATAATTTATAGCTTTATCAAGGCGTTGCAATAGAGAGCCATTACCATCGCCATAGACCCATTGGAACGGATAAAACATGGGGTTGCAATAGGTTGCAATGACCGTCGCAAAAGACTTAATATAACAGTTGCAAAGTGACCGTCGCAATAGGTCTATAGCGATAGTGATAAGAACCTATTGCTACGGTTATAGTGAGACCGTAGCAATAGATCTAAAGCGACGGTTATAAGAAGCTATTGCTACGGTTATAGTGCGACCGTAGCAATAGGTCTATAGCGACGGTGATAAGAACCTATTGCTACGGTCAAAGTGTAACCGTCGCAATAGATAGCTCAACCGTTGCAATAGACCTATACCTACGGCCACAAATGCGACGGGTATGGAACCATCGCTATAGACCTATTGCAACGGTTATTGAGCCTATTGCTACGAGTATTTGGGGTAGTAATAGCTCATTAATGTAGTAGTGTACCTTTGTATCTAGATAGCATTCAACATGTGTAGATAAATACCTACGGTTATAGATAGTATTCAACATGCATAGAAAAATGTATTAATGAAAAAATATAATAAGCATTGTTGTAAAACAACGTAAACAATTCGAATATATTATAAATACAACACAGCACCAACAAATAGTTCATAATTACAAAAACCAATGTCTATGAAGGGTCGTGCCCTGTAAAAGCTTGCCATTCGGAAAACAAATCTCTAACTTCTTCCATGTAAACATCAGCATTTTGTCATTCCCAAGGGGTCATATTCGCGATGGCAGACATCTTGATCAGCAGCGCTAGTTGACTCGGAAATTCATTAGCAAACTGTAAAAAACAAAAAAAAGGGTTTAAGCAAGATAGTTTAACACTGTTTAAGTTATGGAAATAGATAACAGGAAACATATAAAAAGAAACACTAACGTATCCAACTCTGCTATCAGCTACACCAAAATCAGCATTAGGTCCTTTGCCCGGGAGGAGGAATGGGTGGGAGCACACTCTAAACCAGTCAACGTATTCACGAACAGCCTTCGATGGAATAGATGCCCGAGAAAGTGCCTGGTCACCAACGCGGGCACAATAAGGGAACCTACTCCACGCCTCTGTATAAATAGACGTACAAGCAAAGGTGACGGAATAGGTACCCTGTGCCGGTCGCAGAGCTTGGGTAGGCCTCAAAGGAAGGGGAGGAATAGCCTGCACAAAACCCAGCTACCTAACTGTCCTCTCGGGCAAATACATCTCCACGATATCAAAACAGGTGATACCCCCGATGAACGTGGTGCGTGGGTGCTCATTTAGTAATGCCCTAGGAGAAGTATTGTATGGAATCCATTACACCTGCTTATAAGCAAAATTAGCATAAACAAATACTCTTAAATTAAAATAAAATGCATAACAAAGTGTGATGTTATGTACAAAACATGTGTCTCTGTCATGGATTCCAAAATACTCCTACACTGTCTCAGCCTACTCAGGTCACGAACTGGCTTCTGTGGGGACCACATCTCCACCTTGGTCTTGTTAGGCACATCAGCTCGACGAGGATGGGGGCAAAAGGCCGAGAAGTACTCGTATATCCAAGTCTGGAGCAATGTAAGACAGCCGGCAATGGTCTTACAACCAACCCTAGACGCCATACCCAATTGGCGATACAAATACGCCAGGGTCACTACACCCCAAACGATCTCATCCTGATCGGCGTTCACAGTTAGTACAGGGTGAGGTCGCATCCCAGTCCTGGTCTTATCCACAAGCAGTATCGAACCAACGATAATCATGTAGTAGGTCGTACACTGTGTCTCTAAAGCCTAAGACCGGTGGCACATGTGCATAACTTCCCCAACGTTGATGCCTCCGCTGGTGAAGTACCCCTTCCTCCGCAGCTCGGACATGGGCTCTCCAAACATACCGGCCAGCGCGAGCTTCCAGTCACTATCAGCGAGTTCAGCCGGCAGTGAAACATTAATACCAATGCCTAAAATTCGTTGCATGTCGTGCAACATAATAGTCATCTCTCCCCATGGCATGTGGAAGGTGTTGGTATCCGACTGCCACCTCTTCACAAAGGCAGAAAATAAAGCCCTATCGATGTGCTGTGCATAACGTACGGCAGACGACCGAGGGGAGTGGCAGGTAGAACTCCATACAGCTCATCAGACATATCTTGCAGTCTGATGATATCTTCTAGCGGCTTCTTTCTGGTACGACACTCCAAAATCGGAGGCGTACGCTCAAAGCCCTCAAAAATGACCTTAGCTATGTGCCCCCCATAGTTGGGTATTAATCGTGCGTTAGTGGGCCCCGAGGCTGGGACGATGTGATCAGCCAGTCCGTTCCACCACACTGTGGGGCACCTCCTCCCCCCTAGAGCCGCATTGTCCACCTGGCTGTCTTCTGCATGATCAGAAGCACCTGCATTACTAGGGCCTGCCCGTGCAAACTTACCGGCATGCCCGCGCACGACAGTCCAATCGATTGGGTGACCAACGGAGCCTTCGTAATCACTATCATCGGAACTGGAGCCCCACGAATTACTCTGGAAGCTAGTCTGGTCATCAAAGTGAGTACACACTTGGTGCAGCGTACTCGAACGTTGGGCCTGACTATGTCTAGCCGCCTGTTCCCGCCTAGTGGAACCCTTAACCCTCTCTCATGAGGGTCCCCTCTCAATATGGTAGGCCTAGAACTACTTCCGCTCAACAAGTTTCTAAAAAAATCCTTTTCTTTTCCTTGGTTTCCAGTCATTAACTATAATTTTTAATAATTTAATTAACTATTAATAATAAATTAAAATAATTAAATATTACGTTAAGTTAACTGCATTAATACCAAATAAAAATTATTTCACATATTAATTCATGATTAATTTAATAAATATTTAATAATAACTAATAAACATTTAAAAACAATATTAAATTAATTATTATTGCAAATAATAACAAATAAACATTATTACAAATAATAAACATTTAACAATAACTAATAAACATTTAACAATAACTAATAATATTTATTAAATTAATAAGTTAAATTAACAAACATTTAATTAATATGTTATATTATTTAATAATTATTATCATTATAAAAAAATTATAGTAAAAACAATATTAAATTAATTATTATTACAAATATAAATTAATAACATAAATATTAATTATTACTAATTAATAACATAAATCGGAAATATTAAAATTTAAAAAAAAAATAAAAAAATGAAAAAAATAAAAAAAATTGCAAGTCGCAAAAAATGTGCGACTGGACCGCTGTTCTTCGTATTTTATTTTTTAAAAAAAGATTACATAATAAATTTGATTAAAAATTACCTCGTTTTGTTGTTCACGTTTTGTTTTCCTTAGCTTTAGCTTTACAAATTTTAAGTTTTGATTTTGTGTTTTTAGAGTGATAAAAGTGTTAATGAGTGTGATTGGAGTGTTTTATAGAAATTTTAAGTCCAGGGGCATTATCGTCTATTTATTACCATATGGGTGGCGATAAAATGAAAAAGGTGACGAAGTTTAAGAATTGGGTAAAAACTTATGGTAACCGAACCTTGAAACAAAAAATTTGTTGAATTACTTGTAACCTCTAATATTTCTTTCATTTTGTTTTATCTGTTACATAATGATTTTGCACAAAAATTAAAAAATTGATATCTTTGTATTAATAATATCATTATAACCTCTAAAAGGATAAGAAAAAAAAATAGGGCAAAATAAACATTTACTTAATTATTTTGCTCAAAAATAATAATATAACAAGTAATTTAAAATAGTTAAAAATTTAACAATTATAATGAAATACTCCGAAAGATATGTCACTATCGACATAAGGACGCGTTACAATTGCAAATGAATCATGCTACAAGTCAACAATACATATACATCCAAAGAAACATTAATATGCCACCTAATTCTTATGTATTGATTTTACTCGTGCATTAATTATGGATATTTTGGATTCAAGCTAACATTTATTTTCCAGCCTAACATTGCCGACTCCCTTCGTGGTTAACAAATTATTACAATTGCTATTTTAGATGATCTTTTAAATTGTACAACATTTTAATTTTAGGTAATGTTTTCTATTATTTCTTTAAAAAATAATATGTACAAATTTTCTCTTATTTTTTTTTATTTTAGTCTTACTAACATAATTTAGTGATTTTTATCAATTTTTTAATATATATGTCAAATATAAGTATTACAATCTCCTAAAGACGGACAGAATATTTACTAGTCACTACTTATCCACTGTCACAACAAATCTATTTCTCTTATTGTCTTAGTTCATAGAATTACTACATTTGCCTCCTCATATCAAATGTTTTTTGTAAATAATTTTTAAGAATAGTTCATTAGTTGAGTTTTCACTTAAGAAAGAAAAATCCTTAAAGCCAGTTAAAAAGTTGATTTTTTAAGTAATCAAAATAAAAAAAAGCACTTTAAGCTGTTTTAATTCATTAACTATTGGTTTAATTTGTTGGAGTAATTTTTCTCAAATTAACATCAAATAACATATAGATAATTTTTATCAAAGATCTCCATAAACAATAGCTTATTTAGTTAGCTTTAAGTCAATAACCAAAAACTAATAACCAATAAAGAAATAACCAACTACGAACATCATATCTCAAATGGGCTCTAAATTAACAAATATTAAGTGTATGCATAACAAGAATCATACAGTTTCTTACTCTAGGTATGATGATGATAATGATAACAAGAATCATAGGTTAATCTAGTGGTTGTGGATTTCTTTTCATCATTGTAACAATAGGTTGATTCTCACCACCAACCAAAAAGATAAAGTACCCCTCATATTTACCGGTACGAATTTTCTAGCCTACCTAAAAATGCATATATGCATATGATATATAACCCTAACTATCATAATGCTTGCATTAGTAATTAGTATGAATGAATTTTCTGCCTTATGCAAGAAAAACTCCTCCAAAGGGCAATACCTAATTACCTATAACAGAATAGAAACTTCATTTTCAAATACATGTTTTTCGTTATGAACTAATTTCCATTTTTGTGTAAAATGTTTGAGAACTTTTCCTACAACTACTTTAAAATGTGAGCTTATTACTCAATAATTTTCAATGGCTAAAACATACCGTACCATCATATCAAATTCTTCTTTAATAACAGGATTTGAAGGAGCAGCAACAAACTACCCTCTTAAAAAGGGACAGGAGAAATATAGTCAAAGAGACCGTCAAATTAATCAGTTATAACCAATACTTCAAATTAAAGTATAAAAAAGTGAAACATAATTTATGATATAAGGATAATGATTGAAGTTATTGTGTGGATCATAGAAATGAATCCATCCATTATTGTAAAACATTATGAATAAATGCAGCTATCATCAAATCTAAAGGAAGTTGATGCTCCAATAAATAAAGTTGTGATGTTATAAAAGCAGACACTAATGTAAAGCAGCAATAATACTTCTTAATAATACTCTTTAGGGCATAAAGATAGATGGAGTAGTTATTATTCAACCAAATCGGTTGCTCCGTCCTACACCATATTCCCATCTTCTTTTCAGACATTAATCTGTTTGATTCCATAACATTTGTTTGATTTATAATATTTGCTATAAGTACATGTTTATATTTTATGAAAAAATAAAAAAATTATATAAATAAGATTAAAAAAATTAATTGTGTACATAAAAACTAAAAAAAGTATTGACTTGACCAAAACTAAAAATATAGTAAAATCTCATAAAATGAACTAAAATAGAAAATGCAACAAAAGCTGATTGGCGAAGAGAGTATAATTAAAGTAAGCATAAAATTTAGGTGTTTTATTTAATTTTGCACAATTGTAAATTTAGTAATGTCATATTTAGGTATGATGATTTCATTAGGAAATCTAAAATTGACTCAAATTTATTATTTGACAAATTAAAAAAATTTCAAAATTGGATTTCGAGGAATTCCACCATAGTTTTTAAAATATTTAAAGTTGAAAATTTGAGAATGACTTTCCAAACCTTGTCATTCTCAAATTCTTCATTTATGATTTTATTATTGAAACCCATAATTTGAAATGAAATACTTATTCTCAAACATAATATAATTGAATTATAAATATTTCTAGCTATATACAATTAAAAATTTTAAATTGAGAAGTATATATAAAACTCACATTGAACAAGTTAATTAAAGATTTACTTGAATATATTTAAATTTATAAATTAAAATAAGATAGAAAATAAATTTGATTCATAAATAATAAAAAATGGATATCTAAGCTAAATAATAGGGAGTGCAATTTAATGCTTCTATTATTCATACACATTTAGGGGTTGTTTGGTATGGTAAAAATGTAATGGAAAGGGAAATGATAAAGAATAGTAAGGGTAAAGGTAAGGATTATACTTATATGTTGTTTGGTATAATAATATAAAGGAAACACTTAAGTCAACAACTACCTAAAAAAGGAATTTGTTACTTGGTATAAATAAGTGGTAACAAAATAAGAGTATCCATTACCCTTAAGAAAGAGAGTGGGTTACCCTAATATTATACCAAACAAAAAATGTAAAGCAATAGTAATTGAATCTCTTACTTGACATTAAAATGTTCATGTCAAACACCCCTTAATTTATAACTTTACCACTTAAGAATAACATTTACCAAGATGACAATAACAAATACCCCAAATAATGTTATTATTACACAATTTACATGAAATATAAGTGACTAATTAAATATATTTCCTTTTGAATTATAAATTACATTTAAGGTGATACAAACTACTTTAAGACAAATTATGAAATAAAATGTTTTCACCATTGAATACTTTATTTTAAGGTTATCTTACACACTCAATGCTATTTTAGCTTTTGAGTTTTGCAACTCGTAGAACTCACTAACAATGGAAACACTTCCATCTCTTTTACCTTTGAGTTTTTACCGCTGTATAAAATACTCATCGACCTTGATTTACTTAATTTTACCGAACTTATTCTTACCATCACTTGCCCCTTTATTTTAACCAAATCCTTGGTAATCTCACTTACAGTTCCTGGTCCTGGACCCACTTTTGACATCTCTTTGAATGAACCAATTGAGTTTGACTTTACTCTTGATCTTAATCTAACCGTTTCAAACGCTCCACCTGTCACTATTTCCTCATTCGTATCAATCCTCACGATATTGGATTCTTTCGCTTCCCTTCTCCCATGACTAGGTACTACTACTGCCTCGCAATCACTACCGTCGAAATCATCCAACGGTCGTGATTTTTTCACGCGCCGTCGTACATTACACCAGGCATGAAACCCACCCGTTTTCAGTCTCTTATACAACTTCTTAAGACAACGAACAATCTCCGACACATGTGGCCGTTTCTCAGCCCTTGATCTCACACATCTCGCTGATAATAAACACAACTCTCTGACCACCGTTTGATCAACTACATCCCCTTCAATCCGACGGTCTAGAATCACTTCGTAGGACCCACTCTTGATCAACGGTAGGGCCCACTCCACAACAGAAGGAGGACTATAATCAATATCAATGGCTTTTCTCCCACTCAAAATCTCAAGCAAAAAAATCCCAAAACTAAAAACATCACTCTTTGTACTAAGATCACCCGGCGCAAGATAGCATGGATCAAGGTACCCTAACGTCCCCGCCGGTGGTGTATCCATTACGTGACTGTCATCCACGTGTCCTTTTATTGCTAACCCAAAATCACCTAATCTTGCATTTCCCTTTGCATCAATCAACACGTTTGACGACTTTATATCCCTATGCATGACAGGCGGATTAGACTTGTGGAGGGTCCGAACCGCTTTCCCTATTTGTAAAGCGAGTTTCACCCGAGTTAATAAACCGGGCGGGTTGGGGTTTTTGTGAAGAATATCGTAGAGTGAACCGTTGGGCATATATTCTACTACGAGTAATATTTTATCAGAATCAACGGCGTAACCGATGAGATTAACGATGCGTTTTGAACGGATTTTAGAGAGGATTTGGATTTCATTTTCAGCAGTATCCGTTAATTTTTTGACGGCGAGGGTTAAAGGGGGGTTTGTAAGAGTAGCTTTGTAGACGACGCCGTGTGAGCCTTTACCAAGAATAGTGGATTGAGAGAAATTGTTGGTAGCGATTTGAAGGTCAGAGTAAGCAAAGCGTTTGAGTTTAAAGGGTTGTTTGGCATGGAGGTTGGAATAATCGTTGCAGGTGGTAATGGCGCATTTGGTGTTACAGAGAAACCGCATTTTGGGATGAGAGAAGAAGTGGGATGAGAGAGAAAAGATGAAAGAATGTTGTTGAGGGAAAAGAGATAGGCAAAAGCCATTGGAGGAAAGGAAAGAAGAGGGAAAGAGAGAGAGAGACAGAGCTTTTTGGTGGGTTAAAGTGGCATGCTTTGTGTGATACTGGGAATTTTTACAACTTTATGTTTTGAATAAGTGCAATTTTTTATTTTTGCTTTAATTATTTGTCAATTACCACATTCATTTCATAAAAAAAAATAAAAATAAAAAAAAAATCATCCGCATGAACTTTAATATTTTTGGCGATGGTAGCAAAACTGCAAAAGTGTGCATGAAAATTTTGAAATTATAGTAGCAAAAGTGTGCATGAAAAAGTGAAACTCAAACTCTTGAATACAAGGCTTATTTACGTTGTAAGAGCACTTAAGTTTGTGAGAGGGGTGTTTAGTTGTTGGTTTTTATATTGGCTTTTTTGGTTGATTTTTAACTTGTTGGTTGATCAAAATTTTAAAAAAAATATTTGGTAAATGATTTTTAAACTGGCTTTTAAGCCAAAATAAAAAAGTATTCTAGTTAGCTTTTTTGTTGGTTTTTGATTTTTTGACCTACTTTTTCTTTAATAAATAATCAACAGTTAATACCTAAATTTATCAAACATCTCTATAAAGAGCTAGCTTTTTCAATTATCTTAAAAACCAACAAAAACAACTGTTAGCCGACATTTATAGCTGGTGAAACAAGCCAACTAAAAAAATCAACAGTCAACAGTTAACAGTCAATTGCCAAACAACCCCAATATATTCAACTAAAACCTTCTTTTCGCACGCTGAGTTGAACAAGGTTTACTTAACTAGTACTTCATTGCAATTTAGAAAGTCCACTCCTCTTTAATTCTGTTTACAATTTCAGTCTTCGATTTTTCTATACTCAAACTAAATCCAAATCAAAATCATATCAAATTGAAAATTTTCAATCCCAATTATAAAAAGTCTATATCATATTTCTTAGGAAAATGATATATACAGGCTATAAGAAAGAATCTTGTATATAATGTATAATTTAATATCATTTTTGCTTTGGAACCATAAACATTTAATTATATTTAATTATTTTAACATTTATTCTTTCTTGAAAAGTTAAAGTCATTATATAAAACATTAATTGTTTTTTAATTTTTATATTGGATTCTCTTGAAAATTTAAAATTATCAATGATAAAGAAAATTTGTTAATTTTTGTTTATAGTCCTAAGGGCTGTAAATATTATTACCCTTTTTCTTATTCGATTTGAAGTGATATAAATTCGAATAACTTTCATCTATATGGATAACAATCAATAGATAGAGGTTTGAATTTAGTTAATATTACCACATTTCGAAATATTTGTAAGTATCACTATAAGTTACAAATATAATAAAACAGAGGAAGTAATATAATTATAGGTGACCTTAAAAGAGGTGAGAGGTGAGAGGTGAGAAATGAGAAATGAACGAGCCAAATGCATGTGAAAATGACGGAAGGAAGTATGAAAATTTCAAAGCATAAGGGGGTGGCAGTTTAAATAAAAATAAAAAATGCATTGAATTTATAGTGCTTAAAATAAATTTGATTATCTGATATTTATCGAATTTTATAATCGAATTTGATTTAACTCAACTTAAAAATAAATTTACAACTATGCAAAAATTAATATATACACAAATTTAATTTTAAATAAATTTAAAACACTTAACTCAAAATCGACCCAATAACCCAAATAAAAAAATACTCTTACGTGTGTGTGTGGAGACTAGAGACGTGCGGTGATGAGTAAAAAAGTTGATATTTGGTCTTTAATTGGCATGGGTCAGAATTTGTATAAACCACTAGAATTGTTCCTCTTATGTTTTTTGTTTTTCAATTTTCAAAAACAAATGGCCGATTTATTTATAATATTTGTTTTCTTTTCTTTTAAAAGGTCTCCAAAGATAGGAAGGAATCTTTTTTTTTTTTTGTAAACTAGAGTGAGATCATGCAATTTCTCTAATCTCTATCAATGGGAATGAGCCATGTAATTATTATATATAAAAGTAAAATATTCGTATTCCAAGGGTTGGGGCAAAAAAAGAGTTATCTATAGGAAATGAAAAGATATGTGTGGAGATGTTTAAGATGAATTAAATGTATTGGATGAAAGTTAAAGAAAGAGTGTGCATCGTCGTAAATTATAATAAAAATATAATATAATTAATCAAATGGATTAAAAAGAAAGTCTTTACAATTTTTTATGCGATAAAGTTAGTATAATGTATTAGAGTTAGATAATTTTACTTAAGCTGAGAAACGAGATATCTATCTATATTCTAGAAATATTACTTAATAAAAAATAACATTGGTATTATATCTTTTTAAAGTTTCAAAGCGTCTCTTTTTCATACATAATTTTTGCCTAAAAATTCAATGATGATGACATTATTTACTTGTTATTATTATTACGACTACTACTACTACTACCATGTTTTGTATATTTTTGACTTCACAAAGATTTATGACTTACTATTATCTGTGTTGATTGATTTTTTATATTTTTTTTATATTGCAATATTTAAGGTATTAGAAAAACTACAAATATTACTCTACTAATTGTTAACATTATTTATGAAAGCTCTTGTGCAAATAAAGTTTTCTAATTTGAATAATTTTTAGCTGATAATATATTTATTCCTTTGAAAAAATTATAAGAAGATATTGTATATGAATTAACGTTGGATCTTTTTAAAAATCATAAAAGTTATATATTGATTGTGTTTTATAGATTTATGATTAATTATTAAAATATTATTTATTTCGTTTAAAAAATCGTTATTATGCACAGTATTAATCTAGTCTTGAAATAATATAACTAATAAGCTCTTATAAAGAATGTACAATATTTTTGAAAAGTTAGCAAATTATTAATTTATGATTTTTTAAATACAACAAATTATATTTAGCATAATAACATTAAAAGTTTTTTGAATTTATATTTTTATTTATTTATATTACTTCCTTTGTTTTTAGTTACACCAAACTAGCTCATACATGCACCATTCATCGTCTAATGTTATAAAACCTATTACGGCTAAATGTATAGAAAATTAGTAATGTAAGATTTTTTTATTCGTTTAATTGCATATTTTTATCATATTAATTAAATTTGTAGCGTTTAGTCATGTATAATTTAAGATAGAAACGATTTAAACAATGTATTAGATTGTAAAAAAAGGTGTTTGAGAGCAATTAAAAAATAAGGAAAATATATATTTAAATATATGTTGTTTATTATTATTTTATAATTTTGCTCTGAACAAAAATTGATATATTCTTAAGAGTAGCTACAATTGACTCATCATCCTTAATTGAAGACACTAAATTTTTCATTATTTTCATCCCTAGCAAACATAGATACACATTCTTAAGAGATATTGTATTTATTAAATGCACTCTTTTTATTAAACAATCGCCTCAAAATGTAATAGGGAATTTAAATTGAAAGTATAAAGTCCTTGCAACCTCTATGATGTGCCTAAATTACTTTCAATTACACCATTTTGTTGGGAGTAACCACATAATTTATTTGGAGATACCTTTTTCACTATAAAAATACATAATTTGTTCATCTAATAGTCCTTTTTCATTTTTCATGTCTTCTTTAATTCTTATTATTGTATTTTTCTTCCATGTTATAGATTATTATTATAATTTAGTAATTTCTATAGATTTGAAAATGGTTTATTATTATCTTCTTCTAGGTTTGGTTGTTGCTAGTTCATTCATATTGTAAACGTGTTTAGATTAGTATGTTTAATAGGTAAAGGACACTCTCAATATCCCGCACAAGGTATGCGGATAAATCATACTTGTTCCCCTCTAGGAGGAAGTAAAGAGAATGAGCACAGTCAAGAAATTCCCCAATTGATACCTGCGCCCAATAGGGATCGAACTTCAAACCTTTTGCTCAATATGCAAATGCTCAATTCATTGAGCCACAAGCACTTTTGATAGTCAATTTTTTTCTTAATTACTATTAGCTGGTAGGCAAATTCTTCCACTAGAGTTTTTAAATCTTCAATTCAAGTTCGATTCTAGATATGTTATTCAATAGATTTTTCCGTCTTTAAAGTTTTTCTTAAATTTTATTTTAGTTCTTCATTGTTTATGTGTTCTTGTTCATGTCCTTAGTTGAGTTCTTAATTCTTTTTTGTATGCTCTTTATTATTATTAGTTGTATACTTTATGAAAATATGTCTTTCTTGGTAGTTTTTATTGTAGTTTACGTGTTCTAAATATGTGTACTAAATAGTTTTCTTATTAGAATTATGCTTTGATCTTGACAATGTGGACTTTAGCCTAATTTGGTATGAAACTTTAGTACCACACGTTTGATTGACTGCCTAAATTTAAGGCAATCTTATGTGCTTCGGTGATCTAATTATGCCCTTACTATCTTGATTCTTTTCATGTTGGATTTTATTTTACATTGATAAATGAGATATTATTTATTGAATTAGAAAGTCTTTTTTCATTTATCCGTCATATTTATCTATACTAATTATTAGTTTTATTTATTAGCATTTATTTTAGTTTATTTTGTCCATTAAAATAATGATACGAATAATCTTCATTAAATCTAGTAATCTAAAAACAATTTTTATCGAAAACCACTACAAAATTGATACAGATGCGGTAAATATTAAAACTTTCGCACAATAAATAAGTTTTCATATCCTTATTTTAAAATTGTATTTTATAGAATTGTGAATTGAGCATAAGCATTATTGTATAGTTATAGGATATTACTTAATCGGTCGTCTTAGGTAATACATTTACTCCCTTGATTTTGAATGAAGGATAGCTTGCGAAGTATTTTGAGGGGTGGTTTTGATCGAATGGATATATGTCTTTAGAACATAGGAGAATGATATGGAGGTTGCAAGGGTGGGTTAGAATTTAAGAGAAGCTTTTGCATTTTTGTAGATGAAATTGGGGTGATATCTTCACCCTTCATTGTATGTGTTAGATAATTTGTTAAAGATGGGTGTAAAGTTTTGGATGATTGTATCCAACATTAACTTGTGCTTGATTTATGACCCAAGCACACACGATTAAGAAAATTTACTTGAATATACAAACTTTATAAGCGTTGAGAGTTGGAACCCCAACCTTGATTTGATTAGTTTTTTTGGTAAATTATGGACAGTTGTCTAAGGCACGGTGATCCTAGCTCTTAATTTCCGTCCTTGGGTACACGCTTCTCCTACCAGTGAAAGTTAAAAATATTTCTTCGATTAAAAGTTTGGCTATTTCAAAGCTTTTCTATATGAAAGTCTCACTTATCGCAACATCAATCGAGATTTAGACATCTACATCTACTGTAAAATTTTTAGAGATGAACCTTTTCAAAACGTAACATTTGGGTCACAAAAACAGTATGAGCTATTCCAAAAAACCTTTCCAAAACGTAATATTTGGATCACAAAAATAGTATGAGCTATTCCAAAAACTGATAAAAGAAAATATATTAAACTCGATTTTAAGATAAGGACTTGCTTCGAAAATTTGGTTTTTATATTTGATGTATCTAATACATGTTTAACTTTGTAAAGAAGTGCTTTTCAACATGTATCATCAAACCAATTTTGAACTCACTTTCTCTTGAGGAGGTTGATCTAGGTAATAATAGCCTTTTATCTTTTAAGCTAAAAAGTTAAAACTACACCCTAAAACTAAATGTGTAAAATAAAATGTTGGATTTGACTAGACTCCTTGTGGATACCACTCTTATAGATATTGTTAGATTTATGCAAGGAATAACCGCCTTACCGGTCAGCATGTTGAGGATGTTAATCATCTTAGGGTGATAACCATCCACCACTTTAATTAGTCTTGAGTTTGGCTCGAGTTGATGACTACCACCACTTTGCCCCGTTTTGAAAATAACCTTACCAGGATCCATGAGTTTAATATCATTGTGGGCTCCTTGATGCCAGATTTTGAGGTGGCTTTTGCCACTGTGTTCTTATGTTTTATTTACTCTAAATTAGACTTTTAAATTGAGAAGTACACTTATTTCAATATGTCTCCAACATTCATAATTTGGATTCAAAAATGTTGTATATTGTTTTTTGAAAATAAAAGGTTCATCAATTACTAAGAAAAAGGGTACAAAGTATGCACAGAGATTAAATTCATCAAACATAAAAAACGTATCAAGCTCTATGCATCCAAGGATGCTCAATTAATTGCATCAGTATGTTTAAAGAACCCACTTTCTAGGAAACGCCCAACATTCTTCCTGTGCTTGGAGACATCAAAACATAATAGCTAGTAAAACAAATATTATACATCAACAACAACAATGTCATAACCTTAATCCCAAAAGATCGTGATCCACTACATAAACCAAAATACGTTAATTCTAATATTCATCCACATTGTCATAACCTTAATCCCAAAAGATCGTGATCCACTACATAAACCAAAATACGTTAATTCTAATATTCATCCACATGAATTCTTCTTGTCCATCAATTAAATATTATACATCAAACATTAGCAATGAATATGTGCCTTGTTTGTTTACCTTCGTTGGCCACAATACGAAAATGGTGTTTCTAGTTGATTGATCTTCACTGCAACAGGTAAACCTGAGCCTCTCTTCTCTCTCCTTTTTTCTTTCAAAAAACCCTAGCTTTTATCGTTAACTTTGGGGTTACTATCAACCTTATGGTTAATGGTAAGTCCCATTCACTTTATTTTTGGTTTTTTCATTTTTAGTTACAAATAAAATTCGTTATCTCTATATTATAGAGTTATTCTATCCATATATTAGATTCGATTTATCCGTCTATTAGGTTTTAAAGTCTCTCGTGGTGAGAGTTTGGAGTCTTGTTATCAATTTGATGGTAAAAAGGTATATGACGTCATCACGGGTTCAATTCTGCTAATATAGTCAATAGTAGCAAACTTATCTATATTTTGAAGCCATATCAGATCTAAAGACCCACTGAAAGAAGGCTATATCAAACAACGATGTGGTATAGAAAAGACTTTTATATAGGTTATTTAATTCTTTTATCGATAAATTATTATGTTCGGAACAAGGGTGTTAGTGTGAACCTTTTGCGTCTTTGCACCCACATCCCGTACATGTTCTCAATCCTTTACGCATTCAAAGCAATTGAAATTCTTTTTGCTGGAATCTACCTAACACTTGTTTAATATGTTTTGCATAACTACCCTCAAGAAAAGGGTGAGTGAGTTTTTATGCACAATTTCACAGAGTAAATGTTAACCCTGTTATCTATAGAAAATTTAAAGTAAATAAGTAAAATAATGTTAAAAAATCTCAAAATAAGTAATGGAGAAATTTATTTCTCAAAATAAGTATTTTTAGTCCAATGTTAAAGTCTGATATTTCCCAAAGTAAGAGCGACCCATTACTGTGCTGACTTTTTTTTGACTCAGCTTAATGGGGCGCTCTTTTCTTTGGCTCAAGTTATTAATTGGCCGCTCTTACTAACAACGACCAATTAATAAGCTGAGTCAAAAAAAGTCAATTCAGCAATCATCTGCTGTTAGTAAGAGCAATTAATTGTTGACCTGACTTTCTTTAACTCAGCTTATTAATAGACCGTTGTTAGTAAATTCGAACAAATACCAAACCTCAGCATTGGGCTAAAAGTGTTTATTTTGAAAATAAGTTTCTCGATTGAGATTTTTAAATATTATTTTGATTATTTACTTTAAATTTTCTTATCCATGTACGATCCTTCTTAGTTGACATAACTGATAACCCTCATTTGCTTGCATTGAGTAGCTTTATTCCAAGTCTCAAAATTTTATATATTCAAACCACCAATTCACCTAGGTAGGCACATTGTAGAACAAGCAATGTGAGCTTGCTTTGTGATAGTTTATCATTACACCTAGACTTGTTCATGGACGGGTTACTCGTCATGCTCGACCCACCCCACTCGAAAAATGGGTAGAATTGAACAATAATTTTGGAAAAAAATTTAATATTTGGACAAGTTCTACCCGCCCGCTAAGTTAAACGGGCTGGTAGTGACAACAGAAAAATAATACCCACAGATAAACCTTTCCGCCCGCTTATTTATAAACATATAATTTTTCTAATTTTTATTTTATGAAATTTAATTTTTTTTTGCTTTATTAATTGTTTTTATTTAAGTTTTTGTTTTTTTTTTCTTTAGGATCCGTTGTAATTATGAGTTGCATATTAGTTAATCTTTATTTTCAGTATTTTGTACTGTCCAAGAACAAATTTCTGCCTATTTTTCTATGGTATCAGCTTAACTTGGATAATGTATTGTATAATTATAATTGTTGTTGAGGCTTAACTTCAGACTTCTATTGTTTTTTGGTTTTTATAATACTAATGCCCATGACTTACTAGTGGAAAAGAAACACATATGCTGCGTTTTTTAGGCCGTTATATGTTGCGGTTTTGACCCTAAGTATTTGTGCTAGCAGCAGATGGGTCATTAACAAATCGCAGCATTTATTTCGCAACAAATGAATTTTTTTTCCACTAATGACTAAATCACATTTCTAGGTCTACAATATTTTCCGTCGTAAATTACAAACTAACAATAAGAACATAAAATTATAATTATTACTTAATTATAAAATAAAAGCTCGTTTGTCCGAGATCCTGTCAGCTAAGAAAAAGGGTGGGTAGCGGCAAATAAAATAAGATCGCTAAAACGGGCGGGCGGACTTTTGAAATTTTAGGCCGCAGGTAGGTTTTTAAGGGCAAGCCTGGTCCGCTATCTGTCCAAACTCGCTCATGAACACCTTTATTTAGACCATAAGATGGATCTACAAAGGTTGTCCCAAAACAGTTTTTTGGAATGATAAAAATTTGACACCATAAAGCTTTTAAACCATTCACGGCCCGTTTGGTAGGTGGTATTAGGCGGTGGTAATGAGAATGAAAATTAGTGTAATCTTGGTTGAAAAATCTCTTGCTACCTTGTTGGCCATGCTTGTCCAACTTCAATCATCTCATTTTCTTCACAAAGTTTTATTTTAATGCATTACCATTGGGCGACGTGGTATTAAATGGTATTGGAAATTTATAAACAAAAATACTTATTGTGATCAAAGTTTCATATCATGGGAATGACATGAAACTGTTGATGATCAAAGTTTCATATCTTGTAGAGAATGCTATCAAAATTAGGTCTGCATTGGATCAAAGTAAGTTTCCTTGAGCTAAGAGAAATACCTAATTACTTAAAAGGTAGTATTCCTAGGCATTTGTAGAGATTGGAGAGTATCAGCCATGTGATTTTGATGAATCCTTCTTGTAGAAATCACACATTTGTCTGAGTTAGCTTCAAGAACTAAGGAAAGAGTAAATTCATCAACTCATTCTAAATAAGTTGGATGGATTTCCTTATTCTAAGATTTGTTATATAGGAAATTGGACTATAAATCTTTATCTTTGATCCTCGGGTCACACGAAAAACTGCAATCACAATGCACTTCGATGGTCCGTTTATAAGTTCAATTCAAGTTCAAGTACTTACACAAACTCTTAAGTTTGTCATTGATCTCAATTGATTTTTGAGTCTTAGGAGTTTAATATTCTAGATCTTAACTCGTCAAATATAACTTGAATACAAATTAATTCAGATATCCCTAGGATCAAGTACAATTCAAAAATCTCTATGCTTTTCTTTTAAAAAACTTGAGCCAAGCGGAGTAGAAAAGGAAGAGAGTCGGTCCGATACACAGGCTGTCCAGGAACTGTCCACCTGAAACACGATACAACACTACACAACTTGGCACGAGACACAAAAGGCACAACACATAAGCAACACAAAACAATACATTTTTCATGGTTAGACTTTTTGGGTGGCCAAGCACGCAAAGGCCCAATACAACGCTATTGAGCGACACAATTTAACACAAGACACAAAAACCACCCAACATGACTCGACATGCCACGATTTCCATTGTTAAAGCAAGACACTTCCGGAGCCGTGCAAGTCTAGGAGCACCCCAATAAACTAAATAACTTTACACGCGGGGCTGTCTGCAAAATACTTGTTCTAGGACATACTACAAAAATCCCCCTTTCCTCCGTCTTTCCCTCCCCATTTCTCTCTCCTATATCATCCTCTTCGGTTTCTTGCTCTTCATCACCGATTATCTTAGGTTGTCTAAGTTCCTATCTTCTTCAACAATGGATTCCTATGGCTTTCATGATGGTAACATTTCCAATATCATTTACAACCGTACAATCGACTTTCGCCATGTAAATTCCTCCTCTTTCATCTCTATTTATACAGTGATGAATTTAATGTTGGATTCTTTGTTCATCTTTCTGAGCTCATTTCAATTGAATTTCATGCTCGATGCTTTGATCCTCTTCGATGATTAGTATTAATTCGATTGGTTACTCTTGGAAATGGATACTAACTGTACTCCATTAAAGGTTTTGTTATAGAATTTCATAAATTTGAAGTTGAAAAAGAATTTGAGATTGATCTTGATGTATTTTGTGTGTTGAATTATTACATGAGGTATATACAAATGTTCATTGATTCACTAATCACTCGCTAAATGGAACAAGCAAATTTTAGGTGATTTTGGGGCATTTGGCTCAAATCCAAATTCGTTCAGGGTATTAGGTATCGAACCAGGTGATTATAGGTTGCTTGAGTTCAGCACAGTTTTTCAGTTTCAAGAATCTTTAGGAAATGTAGGAATTAAGTACTTGTTTGCTGTTGATCCACTTTTTTGCTGCTAGGTTTGTTATTACAACTTCAATGCACTGAAACCTATTATTTTGCTTTATTGCCAAAAATAGCTCAATTTTCATTGTTGTGTTTAAGGATGTGAAACATACATTACAAATGCACTCATCCATGATACGGAGGTTGTCGCTCGAAAGGGAATTGGAGGTATGGTTTTCTAATGCAATTTGTCTCTTCTTTTTGTATGAAATTATGTAGTTTAATTGTCTCACCCTACCATGATGCTTAGGTTGAGTGGCGGATTCAAGGAAAAACGAGTGATGTCAAAAAATTTAAAAAATTACAATCAATGAAGTTTTTAAATAAGGCAATTGTCTGCAGCGAGTTTCCATATTATGAAAGTGGCACATAATATCATCATTTTTTAGAATACTTGTCCATTCCAAATTGTAAAACAATAAAGATACAATCAATATTCATTTTTTGAGTAGTTTCCAATATTTTTACCGGTTACTTAGTCCAAATCTAAGCAAAAAACACCCAATTGCATATACATTAATAACCTAATATCCACGTCTAAGCAAATAACACCAAATTGCTCAAACAATTAAAACCAAACAATAATTCAATTCATAAAATAACAATACAATATACATAGATGTTATATGTGATTAGCATGAGACTCACAATAGCTAGTCATATTTAACAATTTAATTATGGAGATATCATCGACTAATTCATTAAAAATGTAGATGTAGAAACTCAAAAATATTTTTTATAAGAAAATAAGACTCGTTATGACGTGTCAACTATGAAACACTTTCTACGCTTTGACCTCTTACTCTAGGTTTCTTCTACTTTCACTATTTGACGAGTTTTTGGGAACTCAATGTAACTTCAACAAAGTCACATGAGCTACCCACAACCAAGGAGAAACTTCATCCCCTTGATATTGGCTCTCCTTTCTCAATCTTACTCTTAGTGTTTCTCTTGGAGGTTGATGAACATCAACAACCTTCACTAGCCTCACCATGCTTTGAATTAAGCCAATAAGGCCTCTTTAAAGAAAATAAGAGATTCATTGATCCCCACAAAGGTGAGAACCCATGCATTTTCCAAAACTATGGTTTTGAGGACATGTGCATGTCTCATCACCTCTTTGACTTGTCCAAGCAAGCCCTAGATTGACATCATTGGAAGCTCCTCTTCGTCTTGTTCAAAGCACATATGCTACGCCTAAAACGGAGTTTTGCTTGGTCATTTTTGGATCGAAAACATTTTGTTTGCGCAATAGTTGCTCATGTGAGAACATAAGTGCTTGCCCAAGTACATGCCCCCTCTTAGCTAGTTCTCGAAAACATTTTGTTTGCGCAATAGTTGCTCATGTGAGAACATCAGTGCTCGCCCAAGCACATGCCCCCTCTTAGCTAGTTCCTTGGACCTCTTTAAATGTTTGACCAAGTAGTATAATGTTTGCCGAAGCAGATGCCCCCTCTTAGCTAGTGCCCTAGCATCTCGTTGCACCATTTACTTGGTCAAGGCATGGCCCAAGAAACCCCAATCCACACTTAATACTACTTGATGTAGGTGAATCTTGGAACTTGCAATAAAAACACTATGTACCATCATACCATTACTAAATTACTTGCCGAGCATGTAACTTATAGGGAATTTTTTCCATTTCTTGATTTTTTTATACTTGATGTTTACAATTAAAGGTCAATCTATAACAAGCTCTTTGTTTTACATAGGTAATGTTGTATATATCTAACGCAAACTCCATTTAAGTGGGAGTTACATAATAGTATTGAGATAATTAAATGTCTCATTTTTGGTGCGATGCCTCATGTTTAGACAATTGAATGTGTGCTTTCAAAAGAGAAGTATGAAAGGGTAGATTTTGATTAGCTGAAAAGTATGATTTAATTGTTCTAGCACCTGAGTGTAGCCATAGACAAAAAGCATTATACATGGTCTAGAACCCTATTTTTCTCTTGTGTACCTTGAAAAAAGTTCGTAGCTTTTTGATTTGTGTTAAAATTCCTATTTTATTTTGGAATTATGACATAATTTCAAACCTCAAACAACTTGAATCAACTTTTCTTTATCTTTTCTCTTCTTTTCAATTTTTTATATAAAAAGTGTGATTCGTTACACCTCTTTTCGTTTGATCTTTACATTTGGTATCAGACCAAAGATACGATCAATGAACATGTTTCAGTAAATTTTAAAACCTTTATGTTACGACCGATATGATAATGCAACCTTATTTTTGCACTATGCCTGGGTGAGATTTTAAGTTGTGCTCCTTTTACAAAAAAAAAAAAAATAAATTTCTACAATCTAAGTGAATTGCCGATTTTTGCTCTTCATTTTTAAGTCCCAATTGGTTAAATCTAATCGTTACTAAGTATCACGACAATAGACTAGAAAATCGAACAATCAATTAAAATTACATATTTTTATGGACTCCTTCGTTGAAGAATTCAATTATCTCTTTCTTTTTTATGCTATTTCAGCCAAAAAATTTCTCTATATAATACCGAATTCAACAAAATTTCACAACAATAATACCCAAATCAAAGCTACCAAGGAAATGTAACTTTTTTGTTGCAATCAAAAAGCCGAATATAATTATTGTATTGAGAAAGTAATAATTTCTTTTCCAAGGCTTTTACATTATTTTGCTTTATTATACCTCATTTTAATTTTGTTTTTTCACATGCGCCTAGCATTAATTTTATTTTTCATTGGCCTTTCTAGTAATTCTCGCCCACCCTAAAGACGACCCTAAAGGGTGACCATTACGAGATGGGTCAAGTATTTTTGTCCAACTTGTGTGACCTTGAAACAAGAAGGGTTAGTGGTGGTTATTATAATTCCGAATACCGGTCGAAAATATGAGATATTTCTTGAAATGTGTTAAAAACACGGTTCTTTTGCACCCTTAAAATGCGGAAAATATTATATTTATTTTTTTGTAAACCTTTATAATGTAGCTGTTGTGATGCATGCGGCCATGTTATTGCACTATGATGGCTGTTGAAGAGGAAAATCCGGTGGTGGAAGCAATTGAGGTAGAGTCGTTGAGGTGGAATCGGGATGCAAAAAGGAGGAACATACTTAAAGCCACTATAAGCCTCTTAGAAAAGGCCTTTGGAGTTGAGCTTTAGTCTTGTGATCTTAGTAAAGAAATAGGATGGTTCGCATCACTCGTGTGTCAACTATAAGCCTTAGGAAAGGCCTTTGGAGATGAGCTTCAAGTTAAGCTACTTGGAGCCACACTATTCACCAACCTTGTTATGTGAGGAGGGAAGATGTATCCAAAAAAACATTTCGGACATTACAAATTCCTATGCAAATTTGTAGTGTTTTTTTGATGACATACTTCAGTTTGACTTTTGCACCGACAACATTTCAATCGCTCATGAAAGTATCTAAGAAAATTTGTTGTGTTTTTTTGATGACGTACTTGTGGACATTAACATAAAATAGGAGCACATACAACATTAGTGGTACACAATCTTTTCGTAAATGGAAATAAGTGTGAGATTGGATGGCATACCTACGTCATGTACTTTACTTGGCGATACTTGTTATTACCGAATTTTGTATCAGAGGCTATGTATAGATATTGAAGGCCTTCCCGAGAAATGCGATACTTATGGGTGGAGTGAGGATGCAACGAAATATTTATGAATTTGGAACAACAGTGTGTTTTGAAAACCCCTCACCATTGAGACTGACGTTTTGAGTAGTGGAGTAGGGTCAAACGTATTACAAAATCAACACTCCATAGCCTTCTACAACAAAATTTTAGGGCCAAGAGCTAGTTCCTAGTCTATTTGCAGAAAAGAATTGATGGCCATAATGTTCGCTACGATGATTTGGAACATTATTTGATGGATCAAAAGTTTTTGGTTAAGATCAATCAAAGGAGCCTACATTACATATAGGAACAAGTGAGGTTGGTGCATGGGTACCAGAATTGGATACATAGTTGATGAGTTTTATTTGTGATAGTGTAAAATACGAGAGCATCAAATTGGGTAGCGAATGCTCTATCTATAAGGCCGTATGAAACATTGAATTAGGCACATTACTCGGTGCCAATGGGGTCGATTGGGAAATCCTTTAATAGACAAAGGGACGATGTACATCTAGTTCGCATAAAACAAGTGGTCCAGTGGGTATTGATGTGCATGCTTAAGTGTGTTGTGCAATAATTCACTCGTTTGTACTTTTTACAAATCACGATCACTATTTAATCTTTGACTCTATTGTGACTTTTGGAACTTCGATATCTTTATTTACAATTTCGAGATTGTTAGACATGACGTAAGACATACCTAAAGATTATTCAATTGCATTTTCTTGATCATGTTTTATGTTAACTACTTATTTTTATATGCCCACACACACAAACACCCCTCAACGATGCAATCAAGGGTGGAGCAAACAATTTCAAGGCCCCGTTTATTTTTCATAAGTTTCTAAAATTGGGGCCCTTCATAACTAAAAGTAGAGATTTTCTTAAACAAAAATACATATTCAACACAATTTTAATTTTAAGTACTAGAATTAAATAAAAATTCAACGCAATTTCTAATTTTATTAATATTGATTTTATAAACATAACTTAAATTAAGTTGTTAGAAATTAAGTTGTCATCTCTAACATTAAAATGGAAGAGAAAAAGTACTAATAGATTGATAACTAATAATAAAAAGCGTAAAACTTTGAAGGGTTGAAAAATTAAGAAATTAATTGTTGATTATATTTATAATGATTAAGTTAGTGACAATTCATGTTTGAGAATGTGTAAAAATTAAATGATACTCTCCAATTTATAGAAAAGGGGACATTTACTTTTTGACACTATTCACTTATACCTCATAATTTGTATTTTTATTCTTAATTTATAAATTAAAACATAGTCAAGTGAGATCTTGTTTGATTCTTCTCAATACAAAAATTATTAATATCCATTTTTTATAATATTTTGTTATGTATATTATGCATTGAATAAGTGCATTGGATAGTGTGAAAAAGTAAATGTCCCTTTTTCTATGAATCGGAGGGAGTATAAGAGAAAATATTTGGAAGTTAGAGAGTTTTTTGGAAAGATATAAAAAAGGAAAAAAAAATGTAATTAATAGGATTTGAACTTATGACCATTAATTTGTTAAGACTTCTATCAACTACTTTACCTCAATAGTATGCTATTCCAATATATTTTTTTTAATATGAGGCCTTTTAAGTTTGGAGGCCCTGTGCGGTTAGGCACCCCGTACGACCCCAAGCCGCCCCTGGATGCAATTTCTTTTGTGTTATTCTGATTCTATCTTGCTCACAGGGACACACAGGTTGTGTAAATACGATTGCATGGAACTCAACTGGCTCACTCCTGATTTCCGGCTCAGATGACACGAGAGTGAGTCTTTTTGTATAAATCTCCATTTCTTTTGTGATCTGGCCATGTTTTCTATGAATTGCAAAGTGAAAGTACAAGAAATAACGTAAGTAAGGACAAAAACTAAAAATCCTTAAGAAAAATCATTCTTCAAATCGCGGTTGGTTGGGAAGAAATTTATTAGAACATAGGAAGTTGTCACTTTTGCAAAAATAAAGATATATAACCAAATACTGCAAATGATGTGTTTATTTGGATTGTAACTAAGAAAGGGACGAGAGAGAGAGAGTAGTAGTGCTGTCTTGTGGAAGTCCCTTCTAAATTGTAATAGGTGACAGGGAACTTACGCTTGTGGCATCCGCTATTAGTAGCAGCGGAGGATAAATACAGAAAATATTTGCAAGCACACACACACAAGTGAGAAATGAACAAGTAACGAACGCACAGTTTCGAGTACTGCGTAACTCCAAGCCTTTCCTTTCCTTTATTCAATTTCTCAACAACCACAAATGATTACAATATGTCCTTATATAGGCATGAGCCCAACAACTAAAAATAGAAAATACAAGATATAACAAATAAAACAGGAAATATTTGTTTTACAAATATTTTCACGCCAACCCTACTAACAAATAGCCTACCCATTCCTTTTCCCCCGACGGTAGTACGTCTTGAGTATTGGTGGTGCCCTTTCTTCTGTAGGTATGACAATACCCCTGGCCAACTTGAGCACCTTGTCCTCAAGGTGAGTATTAGGATAGGCCTTAAAGAATTTAAGTGCATTTTCCCATGTTGCTTCAGACTTATCGGATCCTTCCCATAATACCAACACTTCTTGTGGTCGTGCCCCCTGTTGTCTCACCTGTAGGATGTCAATGGATCGACTAGTCAATTCCAAATCAGCACTTAAAGGAGGGGTAGTGGCCACTGTGTTGTCCACTCCCGCTGCGCTTTTAAGCTGAGATACATGGAAGACCGGATGTACTTGACAATCCTTGGGTAACTCCAACTTTTAAGCTACCCGGCCGATTCTCTGAATCACTTTGTATGGTTCATAGTAACACAGCCCCAGCTTCTCATTAACACGATTGGCCAAAGGTTTCTGTCTATAGGGCCGAATCTTAAGAAATACCTAGTCTATTGCTCGCCTCTTCTTGTCTGCATAATGCTTTATTCTCTGTTGTGCCTTGGCCATATTAAATTGTAACTCATCCAACATCGCATCCCGTTCTTGCAACAATTGATCCAATGTATCTACATGAGTGTGTTGGTGTTCTATGCACATCACATGTGTAGGTTCCTGCCCATATAAGGCTTGAAAAGGAGACATCTTCGTCGATAAGTGGGAAATCCATGTAACCTTACTATCTCCTTCACAAATTTGTCAACCACTTGGAGAGCCGTGAAAGGATGTTTGAGTGCAAGGAAATGACCAAATTTTGTCAGTCTATCGACCACCACCAAAATCGTATCAACTCCCCCTGATTTTGGTAATCCCTCGATAAAGTTCATCGTCACATGCTCCTATACTTGAGTGGATATGGGCAGATTTTGTAAAAGACCCGCAGGGCTTTGGTATGACGCCTTGGCTTGTTGGCAGATTCTGCATTCCCTTATATATCGTGTCACCTGCCTCCCCATGCCCTCCCAAAACCACTCGGCTGCCATCCTCAAGTATGTCTTTAATTCCTCGGCGTGACCTCCCAAAGGAGAGTCGTGATATTCTCTCAACAATGCAGGAATAAATGGAGATGATTTTGCCAACACGTATATGCCCTTGTAGTGCAACACATCATTTTTCAAAGTGAAATCAGTAGGTATTTGTTCCCCTTTCTCCACGGCCGCTCGAATCCTAAACAACACCGGATCCTTTTTAACCTCTTCCTGCAGCAAGCCCCAATTGACTCCATTGGAACTCAGCAAAGCTCCCAACTCCATCTCCCCTCTTGACATTCGCGAAAGAGCATCAACCACTGTATTATCTTTTCCCGGGTTGTATTCTATAGCAAAATCAAGTCCCATCAATTTCACGACCCATTTCTGATAATCGTTGTTGACTTCCCTTTGTCCCAACAAATGCTTCAAGCTCCGCTGGTCAGTTCTCACAATGAATCGTCGCCCCAACAAATAATGCTTCCACTTCAAGATAGCAAATACAATTGCCATGAGCTCTTTTTCGTAGATGGCTTTGTTGCTTGCCCTTACTCCCAAAGTCTTGCTGTAATAGGCAATAGGGTGTTTGTCTTGCAATATAACATCCCCCAAACCCTGATGTGAAGCATCGGTCTCTACCACAAATGGTCTTTGAAAATTGGGCATGGCTAGCACCGACACTTGTGTCATCACCTCCTTCAAATATCTAATGGCTTTCTCAGCATCTTTATTCCAAGCAAATGAATCTTTTTTGAGTTGGTTCGTGAGTGGCTTCGTCAACTGAGCATATCCATTAACGAACCGTCTATAGTACCCGGTGAGTCCTAAGAATCCTCTCAATTCTTTGAGGTTCCTCGGAGATGGCCAAGATTTCATTGTTGCGATCTTCTCCTCATCCACCGAGGCTCCGGATGAAGAAATGACGTGCCCCAAATAAGCAACTTTGTTCACCCCAAATTCGCACTTTCCACCATTCACCACCAAGGAATGTTTTCTCGAGCATTGAAACACTTGTTCCACATGATCCCGATCTCTTCCCTCAGTTTGCTATATATGAGAATATCATCGAAAAAAACAAGCACGAACTTCCTCAAATACGGTCTGAAAATCTCATTCATTAGAGCTTGAAAGGTTGACAATGCATTTGTCAAATCAAATGGCATGACAAGAAACACGTAGTGACCTTCATGAGTTCGAAACACTGTTTTGTGCACATCCTGCGCCTTCATCCGAATTTGATTGTAGCCCGACTTGAGATCTAACTTTGTAAACACCTTTGCCCCTTGCAATTTGTCAAGTAGCTCATCGATCATGGGAATTGGATACTTGTTCGGTACCGTTGCCTTATTCAAGGCTCTGTAATCGACACAGAATCGCCATGAACCATATTTTTTCTTCACCAATATAATGGGACTGGAAAATGGACTAATAGAGGGTTGTATAATACCAGATTTGAGCATATCCTGCACCAATCTTTCGATCTCATTTTTCTGACTATGTGGATATCGATAGGGTCATACGTTTATAGGATTCGTTCCCTCCTTTAGAGTTATAGAATGATCTTGAAGCCTCTGTGGTGGTTATTGAAGATGTTGAAGGAATATATCACCATAGGCATTAAACAACTCCTTCAAAGCTGCCAAAATAGGTGTCGTTTTCATACAATTTTCTATGCCATTGCACTCCATTAATATTCCACCCCCTTTTTTCCTCAATACTCTTAACATAGCCTTCAAGGAAATCTTTGATCGTCTGAGAGAAGGATCTCCAACTAACAGTGCTTGTCGCCCTTGCCACGTAAATTACATCGTCTGGGTTTTCCAGTTAGTTGTTACCGGACCCAAATTAGAAAGGTAATCTTGCACAATTTTCAATCCCTGTATTTGTAATTCCACCAATCTACACACTCCTTCTCCAACGATCTCCACTCCATTTCCCAAAATGACGCCAAACTTTCACATGCATCACATTTCAACCCTAGCTTCTGAACCGCCTGAGTTGAAATGAAATTGTTGCTAGCTCATGGGTCGATCATTACCACCAATTCGTTTTCCCCAATTTTACTAAGCAATTTTATAGTTTTCGGGTTGGTGATTTCTACCACCGAATTTAGAGAAATATTCACAGCTTCCATTTCTTCCTTCACCACAATCTCCTCCACGACCAACTCTTCTCCCTGCTCCTCCTCGTCCGCTGTCCCGATGAGTACACTAATCTCCTTCTTACTACATACATGATTAAGGGACCATTTTTCATCACAATGAAAGCACAATCCCTTGATCCTCTTCTCCCTTTATTCTCGGTCCGTCAATTTCCGCTCCTTGCCGCCGGTTGGGTTGGTAGATGTGCTGGGTGGGTAACGGTTTTTGTGTGGGTACGGCTTATTTTGGGTAATTCTAGAGTTAGGATTGTTAAAATAATTTGGGGATTGATTTGTGTGTAGAGGTTTAGTTTGGTATTTTACTGGGTTAGGATTTTTTGTGGGGTAAAAGGGTAATTGCACACCATGACTTGTCTTCTTCCCAACCAAGTTCCAGTTTGCTTCATATAAATTTTTTCTGACCAGGAAATCGCCTGCTCCAAATTTGTTGGTCCAGGAATTCTCAATTCCGCCTTGACTTCTTCTCGTAGTCCTCTCAAGAACGCGCCCAACATCACTGATTCATCCACCGGCTCAAGGTATGTTAGCTTGGTCACGAATTCTCTCCTATACTCCGCCACCGATCCTGTTTGCTCCACCGCCATCCACTGTTCGTAGAGATCTCCATCCTCAAATGATCGAAAATGCTCCAAGATTAAGTTCTTTTAATCCTCCCAACACTTCAATGGGGTTCTTTGATTCACCCAATGGTACCAAATCATTGCTTCACCTTTGAAACTCACTACTGAAGCCTTTACCTTCTCTCTTTCATTGAGTTGATAAAAGGTTAAGTACTTTTCTGCCTTCAATATCCATTCATCGGGTTCTTGGCCGTTGAACGGGGGTAACTCCAATCTCCTCGTTTTCCAGTTTGATTTCTCTTGGGTTCTTTCCTCTCTTTGAGAATATCGGAAATCATTCTCATTTTGACAAACCCATTCAAGATTCTGTCCTTCATCTCCCACTTCACGATTATGGCTTTGTCTCCTGTGATTACTTTCAGTTTGTGCCCCTTTATCTAATATTTTCGCTTGACCCTCCATCAAGGCCGCCAGTAATTTTTCGGTCTTGTCTTGCTTCTTAGAAAATTGTTCAATTGCTGCTGATACTTCTCCCCGAACCTGCCCAACAATTGTTTCTTTCAATTTTTCTAGTTCTTGTTCCAAGAGATCCATTCTTTCTTGAGTATTTGGGTTTCCCATGGCCATATCGAAAACAACCGCCCTGATACCTTTGAGACACACCCTGTCTCTGTTTGCAAACACACACACACACAAGTGAGAAATGAACAAGTAACAAACGCACAGTTTCGAGTACTGCGTAACTCCAAGCCTTTCCTTTCCTTTATTCAATTTCTCAACAACCACAAATGTTTACAATATGTCCTTATATGGGCATGAGCTCAACAACTAAAAATAGAAAATACAAGATATAACAAATAAAACAGAAAATATTTGTTGCCAACCCTACTAACAAATAGCCTACCCATTCCTTTTCCCCCTACGGTAGTACGTCTTGAGTATTGGTGGTGCTCTTTCTTCTGTAGGCACGACAAAACGTTACTAACATGCCCAGATTGCAACTGTTAAGCATCACTATCTGAAGAAAAACTACTCATGCATTAATTTGTTGAATAATGGACCAACACATGTCACAATCTTTGCATTTATGTCCATATTGTTTCTGCTTGCAGATTAATGTTTGGAAGTACATTGGTCATAAGCTTTTGACTAGCGTTGATACGGGTCATTCTTCCAACATATTTTGCACGAAATTTATGCCTGAGACTTCTGATGAGATTGTGGCATCTGGGGCTGGTGATGCAGAGGTAAAATACACGGTTTTAAATATTTGAAAATTTTCACTGACATGGAAAATACTGTTGGTTACAAGATCCTTTGGTTTTAGGTTCGTGTGTTTAATTTATCTTGCATAAGTGGAGGACGTGTTGAAGACACTCCTGTTACTCCTTGTGCTCATTTTCAGTGTCACACTAGGAGAGTGAAAAAATTAGCGGTGAGTTTTTGTATTTTATTTATTAGTCTTGAGCTTCTTGGTCTTTTCAAGCATGGTTTTAATATTAATATATGAAAATCAGGGTCTCTAATGTTGTTGCAACTTGAAATTGTGGAGTTAAATAATCTTTGCATCTTTTCCTTATATACACCTACTGTGCTTCTTGTGTCTTTAACATTAGGTTGAGGTTGGAAATCCTAATGTTATCTGGAGTGCTAGTGAAGATGGAACCTTAAGGCAACACGATTTTCGTGAAGGTTCTTCATGTCCTCCTGCTGGATCCTCCAATCAAGAATGTCGCAGTGTACTGGTGAGTTCTATATCCATTAGATTTTCTTACCTTGGATATAGAAATTGATCCATATGAAATTGTTTTAAAATTTGAATTGTTGGTTGCTTTTTGGTGTTGGGAATTAGCTTATCATGTTTCATATAATTCTTGTTGAAAGTTTTAATCCATGAAAAGCTTTTGGTTTAGCCTTCAGTACTGGTATGGCAGCTCTGCCCTTCTTCCTGTTGTCAACAAATAAGGTTTTGTGATTATTTAGTTTAACAATAGCTGTATTTGGTCAAAATTCCTGCTACCTTCCATCTCTTCACGTTTGTTTGCTATTATTTTTGGCTTCCTCTTTTTGTTCGATTTTTGTACTTTCTCCCTACTTTTGCTTTTGGATCTAACGTTTTTGTCATCTATAGGGGAAAACATACTTTTATATATCTATAGGTGTGAAATGAGGCGGTAGTGGATCCCACTAAAAGCCTGTGACACGATCTGTTTTAAAAGGATCAAGTTCGTAAATTTTTTAAAAAGGTCAACGGATCCATTAAGAAAATAAGTTGGTCGATGAGGCTTTTAAAACTATGTTTGAATACCAAATTAGGAGAGAAAAGAAAGGAAGGGGAGGGGAAGAGAAGGAAGGAAAGGAAGGGGAGTGAAAGAGAGGGAAAAGACTCCATTGTTTGTATAGGAAGTAGGAGAGTGGAAAAAAGGATATTTCATTTCCCCTTTCCTCTTATGGAGAGATTTGGATGTTAACAAAATAAAGGGAGTTAATCCCTCTAAATTCCTTCCCTCCAAACCCTCTCCCTCCCTTTTTGCTACCCAAACAAGGGGACCTCCATCCCTCCAAATCCTTTCCCTTGTTTCCCTCCATTTCCTTCCATCCAAGCAAGCCTAATAGGTCTTCTACTCGTCTTTATGTTACCCATTCTTTCTTAACGGGCGATTAGCGGGTCCTCGATTTCATATTACACACATTTTTTAACGGGCTATTAATGGCTACTCGACTTCATATTACACATTTTTAATGGGTTCTTCGTATTTCATATTACGCCTGCCATCTAACAGAGTCAAGGAAAATTCTGTACGGTTCTAGTTCACTATTCCCACAAAAACTTAAATTACCAAAATTTCAAAATTATACTCCATTTATTCTAGTCATTTTTGATAAGCTACAGGGTAATACATTAAGAGTGAATGTCGATGATCATAGCTAGTTTACTGTTTTATGCTCTAGAATTTAGATGATCACTCTGAGGTAAAATGTTGGGTTGACTAAAAGTATAATGTGAAGGCCAAACGATAATCATTATTTCATGATTTTATCATAGCCTATGTTTAAGACTGAATTAGAAAGTAGCATAGAAGTTATAATATTGTAATTACTGATGGAAATGTCCCAAAATGATAGATTACCTCTCTCCAGTCATAGAAGATGGTTATAGTTTGACATCTAACAATGCCTCATCAACATACCTGCAAACTTAACAAAAGATGCCAGTGTTATACTTTTTTGCTGAAATTTGTTGTGAATTTTAGGTACTAATTCAGCATTATTATCCTTAATATAATTAAATAAATGGGTGAGGGTGGGGCTGGTCATATGGGCTTCTGACCTGGTCCGACTAGTTTATTTTTGTTTGCGCTCCAACTCTGTTAAGAAGTTTCTCCCAACCCGCTCCGTTCTCTATATATAACCCTTCCGAAACCCTATACTTCAGGATTCTTGTTGGCTTATCGTTGTCTTTTCTTCAGCATATTTTTATCTTTTACTTTGTCTTGCCTTGATCCTCAACCTGTCAAATGGGTTGAATTTGAATATGGTAGCGTACTCAATCTGACCCATTGAATTTGCTGCATTTGTCCCCAAAAGCTCCCACATGGTGAAATGAGATGTAGCAAGCTCAATAGAATGAAGGAGTATGTGGTCGTGGCACTTCCAGCAAAGCTTATATAAATTATAATGGTTGACACTAACCAAGTTTTTTGTCTGTATTGGCTTCAGTTTGCTTCCGTTACAGGTTCCTATAAACAAAGATGTCTTTTACTTTTTGGTGCAAAATATATCCTTTAATTAATATGTTACCATTTCCAAAGAAAGACCTCTTTGATCTTTGGTGGTCATTGCAAATTGCAATCAAAGGTTGGCCCATGTATTTGATCACTATACTTTATCTAAATCATGGGTGTTTTGTGGAAGTGATTTTCAAGATAATAGCATAATATTTTCACATATATTGATATATTATGAAGACTTTCACCTCGAAAGTAGCCAATACATGGAAATGGTGATGTGAGGGGAGTAAGGAGATTCCCTCTGTTGCTAGATTATTCATAACTAAAAAATTCCGAATGTTAGCCTTAGGAAAGAGTTATACTCCCTTTGGCCAAATTAGTTTCAACTATTTTTTTGCGTCTCCCAACTTGGTTGCAACATTTTCTTATCTGGTAAACGCTTACCTATTAAACCTTTAAATCAACCCAATAAGCTCATGGTAACCTTGCTTTAAGCATTAAAACTATCCCATCCTAAAATCTATAAGGCTATAACATAAAATTTAGCTTAAAGTTCTATCTTGTAACTTATTGGGATAAAGGGAGTATATGAAATTACTCTTGAGGGTTAATAATATAGTATTTATCTTTTTGTGGAAGGTTGAAAATTTCTTTCTAAAAGTTCTATTAGTTCTGTACTAACTTCTGGGGTCTAATACCAGCTTGACTTACGTGGTGCTTCAAAAAGGTCCTTGGCTGAACCACCCAAACAAACACTTCAATTGAAGTCCTTTGATATCAGTGCTACAAGACCCCATCTGCTTCTTGTAGGGGGAAGGTGCTTTTTAGACATTTGTTCTCAGAAACTCGTGCATTTCTTTGTTCATTTTTTTAATTTGTGTTGAAGAGGCTGTTATAATCTATGCAAATGCTACTTAATGCTTGCAGTGATGCATTTTCTCGTTTATACGATAGAAGGATGCTGCCTCCTCTGTCGTCCTGCCAGATAAAAAATTCGCCACCTCCGTGTGTTAGCTATTTCTGCCCAATACATCTTTCTGAGCGGGTTAGTATGTTATTAAGACCATCCTTATATTTTTTTTTTAATCATATATAGCATTATTCTCAAGTCTTTTGAATAAATAAATAATTGAAGTGCTCCTTTCCTTTAATAATTTTTTTAGATTGTAGGATTTTTTTAGTGAAAATCTTCTGCTTAAGTAGTTGTTCTTACTCTTGGATGTTCTGTACTACTGAAATGCTTGGACGTTATGAAATGGGGCATGGTGCTTCAACTCTTTTCCTTTTTGTGAGAAATTTGTTTAATCTCGATCTGAGCCAAAGATTTATAGTTCTGTGGTTTCAGATTATAGTGGATTAAATTAAAGTGACTCATCAAATCATGTGCATTTCTAATTTATGTAAAATTCTTGACGATGTTTGCTACCAAGGTTTAATCAAAGATAACATCTTCATTATCATGATCATTGTTAAGGTTGTGTACGTCCAACACCTCCAAATTCCACCAAGGTGGGGAATACTTAATGGCATTGGGATAAGGACATATGTTGCTGGTTTCAAATTATAATAGGTTATAGTAGAATAACTCATTGAATTATCTGTAGTTCTGTTTTATATGAAGTTGCGAATGACGTTTGAGTCAATTGGAAACAACATCTTTGTTGTTATAAAGGTAATGACCTATCTAGGTGGGAGCCACATAATTACACTGAGGTAATATAATGAGTCAATCAGAAATAAAAAAACCTCTTTGTTATCACAAGGGTTCGGTTGCATACATTCGATCTCCCAACCCCATCTAGGTGGGAGCTTAGGTGATAGCAGCTTAAGGCCGTTGAGGTAATGAAATGTTGTTTTGTGGGAAATTCTCACCGTTGAGTAAGTGGTTCTTTTTTTGTTTTTTTTTTTTTGTTTTTTGTTTTGTGTTGTCTATAGCTGAAATGGCTTCTTTCCGAGTTTTCTTTGCATTAACCGTTGTAGCTTAGGACTTTTGAAGACATGTAACTTTCTCTTTGAGGCTTACACTTAAGCTAGTTTTTCTTAACTTTGTATCCATTTTTGGAACTTGAGTTCTGCTTGTACGCAAGTATCTAGTCTCCACATACCAGAATGAGTGATACTTTTTGGAGTTACATACTTACATAAAGTAGTTACAGTTTACTGAAAGGTGCCAAAAATCTTGTGGGGAGATATTTTTGATGATAATAATAATAATTTCTTGCATGTGATTGCGTGTTTTGTTTTTGGATTCTTTTTCTTGTTTGTAGCCTTTTTTTTATTGAAGTGCATTTTTTGTAATTGGTTGCCAGGGACGTTCAAGATTGCATCTGACTCATGTAACATTTAGTCTGGATGGCGACGAAATTCTTATGAGTTATAGTGGAGAACATGTCTATTTGATGGATCTAAACCAAGGTTTTTGTTTTTATACGCTTTTATGTTTATTGTTCTGTTTTCTTATCTTCCTTCAGTTGGGACTCCAGAGCTATTCAAATAATTTTTGTTTTGGTGAGATGTGGAACCGAACAAACTGATTTTTTGTTTTTTGTTTTTGTTATCAATATCTGTCTTTGAGAAAACCAGAGCTATCCAAGGATCTCTTTCGTGTTATCTATCTTTTGTGATCAATTGCCAATATTAAGCCATTTACTTACCAAACAAGTATTTAATTGTCTGGAAAGTCGAATGCAAAATTTGGATTTCCTTGATTATTCATGATTTCTGTACATCTAACTGAAAAATCATTTGCTTTTTCAAGGGTAGTAAATTGTAATGGAAAATGGGGGTAAAGATTTGCTAGACGCATATATTCATAGTTCTTTGATGACATTATTAGAGTTGTGACATGATTCCCGTTGCTTATGTACATTCATCCAATAAATTTGTTAGCAGATACTGTTCTGGACCTAGTTTCATGGAATGCTACCAAACAAATCCCACTACAGCTTTCTTTTTTCTTCCCTTGTTGTGCCTGTTAGTGGGTGCAGTGAGGGAGTTTATGGTGTCTGTATGGAACCATTCTTACTCTTTACTAGAAACAATTTGACGTCATTAACTCTTTCACATTTTTAGAATTTCATATTCCATTTTCTGATTGTTTCTGTTTTAGATTTACAGTTCTTTGGTTTCGGATTATAATGGACTGTTTATATGGCTTTCAAATTATGTGCACTTCTTATTTGTGTGAAGTTGTAGATAGTGTTTGCTATTAAGGCTCAATTAGAAACAACTTTTTTGTTATCACTAGCATGGGTAAGGTTGTGTACATTTGATTCCCATATCCTGCCAAGGTGGGAGCCACTGGTATTGGTTTAATGGAATGTTGTGCTGAATATTTGGGACCAGTATAAAATCTTCTTCTCTTTGTCCGCTCTTTAATGTTTTCTTCTGTTGCTTTTCTTTTGAGTGGGTTTAGGCAGTGGAAATGCTATGCGGTACACATGTGGAGATTTGGTAAAGCATTGGAGCTTTCTTCCTATTAATGGAGTAGAAATCACCTCAGCAAAAAACTGTTCGACTGTGCAGGTATATGTTGGAATGTCTTGCTTGTTTTGTTTGCATTCTAGTGAGAAGTTCTGTGATCAACAATTGAATTCTGTCATCTCAGCTTTGCAAAAGCAAAAAACTTTTGGAATTTGCAGAAACATGCTTAAAAGAGGGGACAGAGTATTATTATGGAATTGAAGCATGCAATGAAGTTCTTGATGGAGGTTATAGAATTGATCTCCAGCTTAAGCATGCTTGTCTTTGTACACGTGCTGCCTTGCTTCTTAAGGTTTAGTTGCTAAATCTTGAGTGATATTGGCAAAGTTGTTTTATATTAGGGCTATGCTTATCGATGAGGTGTTCTCATTTTTCAGAGGAAGTGGAAAAATGACACTCACATGGCTATAAGGGATTTAAGTCAAGCTCGAAAAATTAATTTATCTTCATTTAAAGTATACTTCTGCATGTCTGAAGCTTTATCTCAGGTAAAGATTTGTTCTCTGTGTTATCTACCTCTTTGATATTATCAATGCATCTATTAGAAATTGTATAACTTGGGCATCAGGTAATCCTTAATAAACTGGGATCGTGTGCAAGATCTTTGTAGTCTCTTATTTAGGATATCAACTGATGGCGCAATGGTTTTAGAAAATGAATATTGATTGCCGATAGCCTGAGAGTGTTTCTCTAGACTATCTATTTAGGGCAACTAACTACCAACTTTAGCAATAGGTAAAACTTTTTCTGCAGACAAGTCATTTTCTCCCTCTGTAAGTGTAAGCAAATATATTTGTCCTTTTTGCGTTTAGTTCTTCAAAGCCTCATCCAAGATGGGTTCATAATTTATAGCGCTATGGATTTTTTGGTTGACTTATCTGATATTGCTGGTTAGTAACTTTCTCAAGAAGCTGATATCCTGGAAGTAAAATGTTATAGTCATTATTTGGTCTAAGGGACATTCCTTTTCCAACTTTCATGGATCTGAAAACTTTTGGGAGTCTTGCTTGATTTTACGAAAAATTTTTGGACAGTGGAGGATGGATAAAGTTTTGATCACAGTGCTTATAAGTAGTAGGAAATTTGCACCATTTGGCGCTTGTTGTGACTTCCTATAGACCTTTTCTTGTTTTCTATTGAGGATGTAATAATAAATCTTAGGATCTCATTTGGAAACGAACTTAGCCGACCTCATATTGTTTGGGATAAGATTTTGGCATTATTGTATATAGATACAAATTATGGCCATTACTTTAAATTCTGTTTCAGTCTATCTTTTTCTTATCCTGAAGTTCACGATAATGTGATTAGGATAATCTATCTTTTTCATGGTCTTGCATGAACTTTTGTTAAGATTTTGGAAATGAGAGGTCTATTGATGCTTTTACTTCCCAGAGTATTGCCATCGCTTCTAATTTTGATTTTTGTTCGTACATCATCCTGGTAAGCAGTTAGGCAAGCATAAAGAAGCCCTAGATTTTGCTCTAGCAGCTCAATGTCTGGATCATTCAAATGCTGAAGTCTCAGAAAGGGTGGAATGTATTCGAAAGCAGCTTTCAGCAGGTCTTTTATAAACATATTTTTAGCTTCTCTATTCTTTCGTGGAGTTAGGGTTGTAATTTATTTTTCTAAAACCTAATATCCCTATTCTTTAATCAATAGCTTCAAATACGGTTGCTGAAACATTTAGCGAAGATGTTCAAATTTTTCGTATATTGCCGTTCTCTTTTCGAACAATATTTTCTATTACTATGTGGAAATTTGAGTTTGTCATAAAGCTCATTTTACATCGTGATTAAATTAATTGCCTGGTTAATGACTCTTGTCAACTCATTCTTGATTTATTGATTCCTTTTGTTTTAACTAGTCGACAGTGGATGATCTCCTTTGTTTTCCTTAAATTTTATTGTTCCAAATTCTTTAATCTATTGGAAATCTTTGATAATTTGTAGAATTTACTTGTCTCTCATTCTTTTCACTGCATTTTTCAAAAATCTTTTGAAAAATATTATTCAGAGTTGCCGGTTTTAGTGATGTCTTGTTGCTTATAAATTAGTTTAGCTATCATTTGGTCAATTCTTGTTGCTTATAGTCTTGGGTATTTGTGACCTTTGTGGGAGTTGGTGCCTTTTGTTTATACTAAATGAGTACCCTCTGTGTCATGAATTTTCCATGATCACAGCTTTTGTTAATTTGTTCAGCGTATGCTGAATTCGACACTTCTGCTTTACTGCTGCTGTATATATATCTTTTGATTGATTATATATGTTCCTTTTGCCAGTTTTTGGGGAGTGTGGAGTGCTAACTTGAAGACTTGAAAATTTTCACTATTCTGTGTTTTGATGGTGGTGCATTGTTGTATCTGATGAATTTAATTTTGGGACACGTTTATAGCCGAAGCTGAGAAGAGCAAGAAGTCAAATGATGTAGGATCCAAGTCTGAACCATATGCTGACAGACTGATATCATTAGGTGACATCTTTTACCGCTCAGAGGCTAACAGTGATACTTCACAAGAGGGTCCTAGATCCGAGAGAGATGACTCTGACTATGATGAAGAATTGGAGTTGGATTTTGAAACATCAATGTCAGGTGATGAGGGTCGTGATGCTGAACAGAATGTCCTTCATGGAAGTTTGAATGTGAGAATTCACCGAAGAGCTGATTCAGCTAGAGAAGCCAGTGCTTCAAATGGTTCCTGCAGATCTCCATCTTCTTATAAAAAAGAGAGCACGAGTTATCAGGTTTCTACCACTAAAGCCTACCACTAAAGCCATCTTTTTAGCTTTTGCATGTAGGATAGATGCATGATATTATCCTCGGATGTTTTAGTTGTTGCACTTGTTTGCATGTAGTCCATGCACATTTGCACCAGTTTGAGCCTTAATATCTTGCATTATGCATAATTAAAAGCATAAAAGTTGATATCGTAAATCTGCACAATTGGACGAATTTAACGAGATTCCACTTAAACATGTTTTTTCTTGCATATAAAGAATTGAATTGGACAAAACTAGTTGATGAATGATGTTTACTATTCAAGTGTATAATCTAAAAGAACTTAAGATAGTTCATAGTATATAATTGGCTGCTCTATTGGTCTCTAGAAATATTGTTCATTTACTACAATCTGTAGCTTTAATTAGTTCTCTAGTTGCTCTTTGCATTTTTAACGCAAGTAAAAAGTTGAGTTCAGCTTCTTTACACTTGGTACCATGATTTTATTTTTTTGGTTAATTCTTACTTAACTTAGATTATTTGTGCATTGCAGCCAGAAGCTGTCATTGATATGAAACAGAGATATGTTGGTCACTGCAATGTAGGAACTGACATAAAACAAGCTAATTTTTTGGGCCAGAATGGTATGTTACTCTCCTGTAATGTAAGGTGCTGTAATATACCTGAGACATGCTTCATGTTCTTGAAGATGCCAGAATTATTTCATGTTCCAACTTCACTTGTCTCATTTTTGATACATGCTTTTCACCTCTTTCTTCTCTTGGAGACGCCATTAATAATCCTGAGACGGGACCTCAACAATGTCCAGTTTGTACTTTTGAAAGAGAAAGTTTTGCTTTTTTTTTTTCCTATGTCGAAATATGAGGAGCTCTCATAGATTGTTGGTCATGAATGTGTCATTTAGTGATTTTACAATGCTGTATAAAGTAGACAAAATGATAGCTCTATTCAAATTCTTCATGATTTGAAAATTTGAAATGGAAAATAGAATACTGATAGAATTAGCGTGCCACCCCTCCCCCCCCCCTGGTTCCATTGAATTCTGTCCTACTGTGGACTATTAAGACTATGTCTTGTGTCTGAAAAGCTCTCCCATTTGCGGCAGATAATTGTAATTTTATATGCTCTATAAAATGAAGTTTGATTATCATCTGAAAATATACCTGGCAAGGTCACATTAAATCAAAATGAAAACATCTTTTTTGAGGTTAGAACCTCTCACACTTTACTAAAACCCACTCTTATTTTAAAATTTCTTAAAATTCATTGAGAAAATATGAATTATTGCGACCTAAGCTATAGTGCAGAATATCGCCCCCATCACTATATTGGGACCATATAGTAAGGGTTTTTGAACTTACCGCGAGCTCCCAATCGCTAAACCATCCGCATTGACCATGAAATCCATTTCATGACAGTTACCTCCACCACGATCAAAACCTTTTTTTCCACTTATCATCTCATTTTATCAATATTATACCTGCCTCTTCCATCTTAGTACTTGTGTTAGTTGGGATTTTTTCTGCAGCTTGGATGGAACATTTCCTTTTCAAGGCTTGTAATCTACATAAGGATGTCCTTGTGGTAACTTTTCGTAATATAAATTGTAGGTGATTATATTGCAAGTGGAAGTGATGATGGAAGATGGTTTATTTGGGAAAAGAAAACTGGAAGACTGGTCAAAATGCTCTGTGGAGATGAAGCTGGTAAAACTCTTCATGTTCTATCTTTTTGGTAGAAAAATATTTGTTCTCATGGAATGTACTTCTATGAAGTAATGTTTTGTATTTATCACTTTCCCTCTGATTTCAGTGGTTAACTGTGTCCAATCCCATCCATTTGATTCTGTTGTGGCTACCAGTGGAATAGATAGTACAATTAAGGTGAGTGTGCTGAAGGAGACTAGTCTGACTCAGCTATTCGTTCAATTTTTTATTTTATTTTATTTTATTTATAATGAAGAAATGGTGATGCATTTGATTGATTCTCTGTGTTAAATGTATCTAGATTTGGACTCCTATTGCTCCAGTCCCCTCTATGGTAGCTGGTGGCTCAGCAGGTCCCAATACATTCAATGTCTTGGAAGCGATGGAAGGCAATCAACGTAGCTTGTGTCGGGCACGTGAAACTACTCTGTAAGATTTACTCTGACAAATTTATAGACAGAATAATTTTGACAGACACAATTTTTTTTATTAAAAAAAATCGTCCTTTCATGGGCTGCACTTGAATCCTTGAATGGTTACAGGCTGGCTTCTTTTTATTTATTATCCATTTCCCACCTTTAGTTGCTTATGTTAACCTCAGAAGCCTTGTTTCTTGTTGGAGAAACAAAAGGGTGAACAACATACAATAGGCCTTTTCCAAGATTCATACTGTGGAAAATTGAGGATGCCATAAACGTCTTGAAATATTGCATTTTAGTACACTTGGAAAGTCTGGCCTTGTGAAATAAGATGTTGCTTACATTGGCACATAACCGAATTCCCCTTGCCGTCTTACTTTTACGATTGTCTATTTAGGCCATAACCTAATTTACTTAGTTGCATTAATGTGCAGTAGGGTTCTCTGCTTGATTTGCAAAATGACCGTATACTTCTGTTTCATTAGCTTAATTTTTTCCTCTGTAAAGTGACACTTGATGTTTCTTCTTTGTCCTACGCCTACCTTGCAATTAGTTAGTTTTATTGTATTTATACTAGCTTTATATCCAAGAACTAAAAATTGATTCCCATAACTAAAATTGATGCTCATATTTCTCCTTGCTGAAAGTTCAAGAATGAAACTAAATATTAATGGTAGTTGGTAAAGAATAACTCCATAAATGTAATAGCTATATGTAGATTTTGAGTATGCTGAACTGAGTGATTTAAGGTTGTTTTATAATCTTCTGTGGTTAGATTTAGGAAGTTCTGATACAGTGGCATTGTAATGTAATATGGATGTCATGGATGAATTTCCAAATGTCTAACTCCCTAAACATCATCTTATATCTCAACTGTATAATCTGGTGTATGGAATTCGGAAAACCTATCCTGTCTTTTTTAATTTTTAGCCTCCAAGAAATGCAGGAACTTTTTTCCATGTGCCTGTTCTAATTCTATGAACCAAGTGCTGTCTATAATTTAGTTATTGTTAGGTTTGGTGGAAATACCGGAACTTCAAGTTTATGTGAGCAAAAATTTTGCTCTTCAAATATACATTTACTTTATTCAAACCTTGTTATCTTTATTATCTTTATAAATACTATTTTAAACCTTATTCACTTATGTGGTCCTAAGCTTTGCTTGAGACAGTACAAATCACTATTATTGGTAATTTTTTTGAGTCCCTCCCTTATAAGAACTTTCACAATGATTTCGTCTAATGGGGTTGGGGGTTATATGGGTTTTTGTCTAGGTTTTTTTACTCTTTTATTTTGTCTTCATTGTCCAAATTCTGTTGCAGTTAATTAAAAAGGTTCACTTGGTTAGAGTTCTGACTCTGCTTTAGCCTGTGTAGCGTCTGTTTGTTCTTCAAATATACATTTACTTTTTTTTTTGTTCATATGGAATAGAGGGAAAAACATGCAATGAGAGGGTTGAGACTTGAGACTTGACATATAGAGAGATGGAAAAGTTTCCCAGGTGATGAAGACAGAGAGATGGAAAATTTTCCCATGCAATAAGGGCTGGGTGAGAGATGGATAAGGATAAACACTGAGGAAATATTTTTTTTAATCGAGTTAGTGGAATTCTTATTGCCTTTTTGGAGCTTTCTTATGAATCAATCATGTATGCTATTTACATGAAACTCAAGCATGGAAACCCTACTTTCATAAAATATTCAAATAACTGTGTAATAGGAAATTAGACTCTCTTGTGCCAAGAATGGCCCAAGTTTTTTAAGGGCGGGTTTGGCCTGGCCAATTGCTAAAACGGCTTTGTCAAAATCATTGTGGCCAAATAATCTTCGCCCATGCTCAGATAGCTTTAGCCATCGAGATGGAATATACTGTTTTTAATTAAAATGATTTGCACTCGAACTGATGGTAAATATGGTTAAATTGGTTCAGTACCAAACTGAGCAGTTCCAACCTGTCTCATGTGTCACCTAAACAGAATTGAACAGCCATTATTTCATGGATTTGTTTAATACTCTTTTTCTTAGGGCTAAATAGCTAATAATTCAGGGTTTAGGTTGTGCACATTATGTTTGTACATATGTAATCAAGGCTTGAAAATTTGAAAAGTAAATATGAACATGAAAAAAAAAATGAAAATGAAGAATTTAGAAGAGAGTCATCAATATGGGAGGTGGGAAAATCCTATGAACAATTTGTTTGTAAACAGCCAAACAAGGGGAAGCTAGTTGTATAAATGATGCTCGAGTACAAGAGATTACAAGCAAGAACTCTTGCTTCACATACAATGCAAAAACTCCGAACACTTTGTTTGGATTAAGGAAAGTGGAGATAAGGAAGGAGAGGATTTGTAAGGATATCATTTCTTTTGAGTAAAATCAGTTTTGGAGGGGGAGGGGTTTGGAAGAAATGAATTTGAAGGGATTAAGTCCCTTAATTTTATTAATAACTAATTCTTTTTAATTGTGGAAAGATTTGGAAGGAAAATGTTATTTTTCTCCATCTTCTTTTCTTTTCTTCCTAAACAAATAAGGGATACTTTCCCTATTATTCTCTCCCCTCCCTCCCCTCCCCTTCCCTTCTCTTCCCTCCCTTTCCTTTTTTTTCCTACCTAAACTGTTGTCCACACAATGTGCAAGTATTTTCTCTCTCTTATGTGTTATATGAAGCTAATGGGTATATATCCCTAAGAATTAAAGAAGCATTTAAATCTAAATTCCTGTCCTAGCTTCATATGGTGTCGTCTGGGTACATAGAGCACGAGTAGACAGAAGTTCTGAAACCACCAGCTTTCCCGAGCATACCTAGTTCTTGTCTGAGCAAGTGCTACCAACCACTTGAGAAGCTTCCTCGTGCATTTTCTCGCCGTTTCGAACTACTTAATGCTTGCCTGAGCAAATCACTAGTGCCTAGTAGCTGTGCTGCTGCCTATCCAAGCCCATGCACTTGTTCACCATTCTCTGTATTTCAACAAATAAAACCATTCAAACAAGAGTGATAGGCATCTCAAAAAGATGCAAGACTGTAGCATGATCATCCAATACTCGTGTCATCAAGAACAGACTCATCTCAACAAGCCTTTTCAATCTTAACGAGGTGCCACCACCCTAACAAGGATGTCCAACCATGGCTAATTAAAATAAAAAACCAACTTGCCGTGCTCAAATTCCACCAACAAATGCTCCAATCACAAGCCCATCGGATTTTTAGAAGCATGCAACTAAACAAAGACAGCCAAGCTACTAGCAAACATGTCTTGAAAGTACCGCAACTTCACATCAATGTGCGACATCCTATAAATCACATAAGAACACATGTCACCTATGAAAACTTACTAACCAATTTGTTTTGTCATTGAGCTTCCATGAAGCTCCCCATCATGACCTATGAAACCACGTAAGGAAAATACTTGCTAAACTTGCCCAAAAGCCTTTTTCCCGTATACGATATTTGGGGCTTGTTAATGGCTCTTTAGTTCTAACATAGGTTTTCTAGAACTTTCTGATGGTGTTTATCTCGCAAAACAAGCATATGTAGCCTGAGAGTATGTGAGAAATCCCTTGCGTTACCTAAGTCAATATTTTGTAGCAAGTGAAGGTGTGAGATTTAGGGAAACTCTTATGACGAGAATTTGATAAAGTGTTTTTTCATGGACCTGGGGTTCGATATGTGGATCTTGGATATTCTTTGTGCTGGAATATCCAAGCTTTTTATGGAAAGAGAACAAAGATAATTCTCTCGCCTCGTTTATGTATTTCAGAGTAAGTGAATATTGAATCCCCTTCCTCGTGGGTCAAAGAGTTGTATTCATAAGAAAAGTCTTAAGTGTTTGTTATAAAATTTACCTGCTGTGTAATTAGAAGATTTTGGAGGCGCTAACTTTTTCTTTTTTCTTGTCATCCTCACGTGCTTAGCATTGTGTGTTCTTATTGAGAAAAGCCCCTTACTATGCGAGCCTCTACGTAGAAGCTAAGTCCAACCCATACAGTTTTAGATTTCAATTTTACTGATTAGATTAGTCCCCTTTGACAAACTGAACATAACTATGTAATTTTTTTTTTTTTTTTTGTTTTCTGCTCAAGTGACAAATTTAGGAATTATGATTTGTTTGTTTCTCTTGCTCGTACTTTTTTGAGAATGCAAATGTTATATATGCTTGACTTTGCGATTCCCACGCGTCTTGTTTTGGGTTCCAACATTTAAAACACTTCTAATGTACAGGCCCTTTGAGCTGTTGGAGAGGTTCCACATGCATGATTTTACTGAAGGAACGTTACATCCTTTTGAGTGTGCGCAGAGCTAATTGCCCCCACGACTTTAAGGTTAGTCTGATGGATTTCACTTAATATTTTGTGCCAGATTTCCCAGTATCATTCTTTTCCTTCAACAAAAGTTCTTGCTGAGAGCATTTAAGTTCATGAGTTGACTTTTTCTCGATTGGAGTTATTCAACTCATATCATTAGGTTTTTAGATTTATTTCATCTGGGAATTTTCAGTACTCATGCGTATTACGAACCCTGGTCAACTTTCACAAAATGCAGTATGATGTTGAATAAACGTCGAATTTTCTCAAACGTTCTATGTAAAGTATTCTTATCATTAGAGTTGGTTTTGGCACGTGCAAGATGTTGGCTCCATTGATAAGATGTCTCTAATATTAGTTTAATATAGTTTATACTATCCTAAATCCCAAAAGATTGGGTTGGGCTGTTTGGCTTAATTACTTATTGTTAGGCCTTATATTTAAAAAAAAAATGTAAAAGAGCCTTTAAATTTATTGTGCATTTTTACTCCACCCCTGGTCATCTCTATGTCTAGTTGTTGAACTTGCCATGAAATTCGAGGCCTTGTGTCGTGTTTTACTCCATTCAGGCTTTTAGTTGCGGGGGGGGCTCTTATCTCTTATTGAACACTTGTCGTATCTTCATTGAGCATATAGATTCTAATACTTGCACCTTTCACCTTGCTTCTCAAAGTTTTTCTTGATAATTGATTTACATTTATCCTCTTTTCATTGCTTAAACATCATGTTGCATTTTCATTACAATATGTTATTATTATAATATTGCCCCAATGTCATTAGAGTAGCTTTTGCCTAGGTGGGGTAAAAAGGATGGTCGGATGCATATACAATCGTTTAGTTGTTTATGATTGACCCTTGATTACCAAATAATCATCTGCACCTTTACTTAGTATAAGCACTGCATTGATCTAATGAACCAAACTTAGATTTTGAAATTGATTTAATTTAGAGAGAAAATGGCAAACCAAAATTTTGAGCTAGCAGAATAATTTTTCTGAAATTATATTCTTTTTCCGAAAAAGTTCTTATTTCTTTTTTTGGGAAAAAATTGAAGTTTATTAATAAATACCTGTATACTACTACTATAAAGTTATGTAGTAATTGGTATGGGGTTAAAGTCTTCGTACCAACTATCAACCCACCACCTATGATAAGTACGACACTTTTTACCCATTTTTATCCAATTTACACCAATAACATACCATTTTTGCTCTTATTGGTGGTGGTCTGGTGGAAGTCACTAGTCGCCTTATAGGGCAGCTAGAAATCGTTGATCGTAATTTTTTTATTTTTTTTTTTCATTCATTTTGAAATTGTTGATTATTGTTTATGTTTTATAGATCCAGTTAGTAATAGTTGATCATCGTTTACTATATAGATTTAGTTAGAAATCATTGACCCTCTTTGTTAATGAAAATGCAGGTGATTAATATTATGAGCCGGATTCTGCTTGTTGATAACCCTGAATAATTTCATGGCATACTAAAGCATCTGCAAAATTTATTCTTCTCTCTCCTTGACTGAAAGGATCACAGGAAGATGTAGTTGCAATGTGTTTATGTAAACTGTGTGGTTTCGCAACACACAGTAATTAAGTAGAGTCTGAAAAAATAGGCTTTTTAAGCATAACTTGCCATTGTAATTGATTCAATTTTTCTGTCAAGTAAATAAAAGCTTCTCTTACTCAAGTGTAAAGAAATTTAAAATGAAATAGATTTTATAAAAAATTTCTATGATAATATATAGAGTCTTTTCCCATAATATTGCCCAAAAACAAACTAATTCCCACTTTGCAATATTAATTGGGAAAATATTTTTCACAATACCGTCCACGACGTAGGATAGGTTTGGGAAATTTTTTTTTTTTTTTATAATATAACCGCTAGTTGAAATGGCGGTTTTGTTTAGGAATCTTAAGTAAACCGCTATATGAAATGGCGGTTTACATGAATTTCAATTTATAAAAAAAAAATAATAATTAATATAGCAAACCACCACTTGAAGTGGCGGTTTTATAGCTGTACAAAACGGCTGCTTCTGTTTTTATTTGGTCACTTCATCTCACTTGTTCTTCCTTCCTCCTTGCTGCCGGTTCTGCTTTAAAAAAAATTTCTTCAATTCTTATTTACTCCATATTCACAATTCCTCTCATTCAACTAAATTAATCAACTACATTCTCATCTTCTCCTTCTTTACTTGTTCATTTTCATCATCACTTAAGGTATTAATATAAACCCTAATTTATTTCTATTTGCAAAATGAATATTTTGTTCATTATTGTTGCCATTTAAAGTTATAAATACATTGATTGTTTGTTACATTCTATTGATTTCATGATTTAAGCTTACGTTTTACACATGTGTAGTTGAATTTTATGATTTGGTTTGTATGAATATAAAGTGTTTGATGAAATGCTTCAATGAAAGTTTATTACTTTGTTGGGTTAGTTTAATGGTTTTAGTATATATTAATGGTATTTTTAGCTTTATATTTGAATTGAAATCACATGAAAAACATGTTTGTGTTTGCAGAATATGGATCATTATCCCGTTATAGTGTATTGGGGTGGGGAAGTAAGTTATACTGGATCTGATGTTGTGTATAATGGAGGATTAAATACAGTGATGTTTATCCATCGTCAGAATACTAATCTACAGTTGTTCCAGATCCCTCAACGAAGTGTGGAAAGGGTCGTCCGCGATCAACTCGTATACGGAACGAAATGGATGCACCATTGACGCGTCCTCGTAACACGTGTAGCTTTTGTGAATTTAGTGGTCATAATAAGAAAACATGCCCTCGAAGGTCAACAAAATATGTTTTTTTTTTATATATATTTTGTAATATCATGTTGATTCACCTAATATTTATATGATTTTTATAACACTTATGTATGTAACAGCAATCATGGCGATGCCGTGCCCAGTTGATCCATCAGTGCTTACGCTTCAGACAACACACAGGAGCATAGCTGCGTGGGAGGGCTCCACTGCCCAATTGGTTACTCATCCACCGGTGCGCAAAACAAAAGGGGTCGGGGGTTGTAGTGTAACAAACTTTGTATATTCTTATATGATTTGAACTTCTTGTATGACTTTCCGTGATGGTAATATATCTTCGCATTATTTTCGTAATTAATTTTTTCAAATTAAGCTGGTTCGTAATTGATTATTATTGAATAGATGGTATTGAACTAGTTTAATGCAGGTTGCGTTCAC
>NC_080050.1:25376365-25466365 GCF_026212465.1 Amaranthus tricolor | reverse complement strand
GTGAGACTTAAGTGTGAATGGTTGTTTTATTTTAAGATAATGTGAATCGTTATAACTCAAAGTTAAATGATGTATGGAAACGGTTCACATAATCCTTTTTATTCTTTTGTTGATGGAAAGACTTAGCTTGTGTTATTGTTGAATTAACGATTATGATTGGTGTTGAATGAGTTTCATACATGCTAGAAAGAATTGAAAACTTATCGTGAATGGATGATAGTGGTTACTTTGGCTTTTAGCTGGTATGAATAAATGGATAAGTGGACTTATTAGTTCCACTCCTAACTTATATAGGTGCCCAATTCATAAGAGGAAGGTAGAAGTTTAGTTGGGTGACTTTTGTGACTTTTGGTCGTGCAGTGACGCTTACAAATACGACACGCAATAACTAAACCTTATATGCAATCTCTCTTAAGACATTATTGTTTATTGTGATAATATATAGTGTATTGAAACTATGAGGTGCTAGTGAGAAATCTTTATATATGAAGGGCTATCGATTATGAAATCCCTGAGTTTAGAATAGTTTAGAGAATAAGAGTGTTAGTAGAAGGCGGGGACCACCCCTTTATTTATTTAAGAATTGGATTATGCCTTACTTGAAGTTAGAATGACTCCTTTATTGGTGAATTTCATATTTTGTGTGAGTTGCTCAGTGGGTTTCAGCGTTCTGCTATCCCAGGGCACTCATTAATAGTCGAAGGCGGGAGTTGTTCCTATTTGATAAAGTATTAGATTATGATTAGCTGGCGTGACTCAGCTGGATTATGTCCGGTTGATTTAATAGTCCCCTAGGTGAGATCCGACGGGATCACCGTATGGGGGTATGAGTATACTTTTGTCATTGGGCGTCGGGTGTCCGATACCGCCCCTTGACCGAGGTGTTACCATGCGGGCATTGCAAACCCCAATATGGAGGCCTCTTCACTGGATTAGTACCCCAGTGTGTTAGTTTCCCGAAGGTAAGGTAGGACTCGAGAGGGTCAGCTGGAGGGGATATGAGCTCATACCAGGCCATAGGCATCGGGTGGCCGATATCGCCCACGGCCGTGTCACTATGCCATGAAGTGGAGAAAAGATCCACTGATAGAATGTTACTCATTGATATAAAGTTTATTCATTCATAAGCTTACACATCTTTATAACATTTACTCATTGATAAAGAATTTATTCAATGATAGAGTAGTTATGCTAGTGAGAAGTGCGCCTAAGTTAAGTTACCTCAAGGGAGTTACCAGTCCCAAAAATAGACTATGATCACACTTACTTTAAGATAGACAAGCTCTATAGGGTCATGTGTTAGGTAGTCTATTAATGCCTTGGTTGAGTTGATACTACGCGTGTTTTACAAGAGTTTATGTTTTGAGAAGAGAAGTGTGAAGACCTGCATTCTACCCAAGAACACATTGTTCAGGTTGGAAAGGACATAATGAGATTAAGAAGTATAGGTGGACGATAAGCGGTTACTATTTGTGCTTGTGTTTTATAAAATCATCTTATGTTGTTGTATAACATAATGTTATCTAATGGTTGGCCTTATTATATTTGATGCTAGTTACTGACGTGTACATGTTTGTGTTTATATTTGATTGTTTGATGACTTTCTAAGATTGTCCTGCTATGACACATTGGCCTTTGGTCTGATGTCGAGCAGACGTAGCAGGTATTGGAGCTTCTCTTGCATTGCATTGCATTGGGGGAGAGTGATGAGGGCGAAGCATAACCTGTGTCATACCGTTATCTTTTGGTTTTGTAGTTCTTATTTATCTTTTGTAAACTTTGGTTGTATATGTTTTGTTATGAGGCCTAGTATCCTCCTTTGTATATTTGTATTTCCGCTGTGTAGTTTATAACTTCGTATGGTTTTAAAGAGTTAAGTTATTTTAAAACGCAAGCGTTGACATTAGAACCACGATCTATGCTTGGTATTTTGATTGAGAAGTCAGCGATGAATCATTCCGCCGTGGTGTGAGATTTTAAAGGCAATGATGCCTTAGATTAGTTTGATGTTTTTATTGTGCTAATTGCTCTACCACATGTTCGATTTTTAGCATAGATGTTGCCGAAATTTCTACTCATAATTCTTAAAGCTTAATACTATTATTATTTATTTTATTTTAATGTAACACCCGAATTTCCTCCCATCCTTTGCGATTTTGGTTTCGTATAAGGGGCCGAAAATTCAGGGGTAAAATATATAGGGTAGATATCCAATAAGAAGGGGTGTAAAAATAGGAAGGATAGGAAGGAATAGCTATCGTTGATTAATTAAGATTTAACGGTTTAAAAAAAGTTGTCTTAGAAAAAAATCTAGTAACGTGGGCAAGATGGACCATTGATCTAAGATCTGACGGATAAAATTTCCTCATATCCTTCTTATTTTTAAACCGCTTCCTATTAGATTATATATATATATATATATATATATATATATATATATATATATATATATATATATATATATATATATATATATATATATATATATATATATATATATATATATAATACAAACTGTAAAGGTATATTTTTTGGAGTAGGATAAAATATGAGGAACAACGCCAGTCACCAATTAAGAATATAAATAATAAATGCGTAACAATATCACCTCATCTTTACTTTTTTTTTCTTTTTGTAAAATGATGCTTATCTTTTATTTACTTTTAATATTTTATTCTCCCGTGCAATTTTACATAATTCTAATTCTATGACCACTCTTTTTACTACTTTCTGCAAGCATTTCAATGTCTGGGGAACAACATTTTTACTTACTAAAGTTTCATACCTACTTTTAGGCCTATCGTCATTTGTCGTTCAGTTAAGACAACATAATTTTTTAAGCTTAGTTAGATTTAAATTACCCCTGTTAATAGATATTACGTAGTTGTAGTATCCAACTCACCGGTAACACATTTATTTTAAGAAAATTTATTTAGAATAATTGAATTTTTTTATAATTTTTTTACAATAATTCAACCTATTGATTAATCAAGAATAATCACAAATTTTTGGGGTATTTGCTTAGAGTAAACTTGAATAACCAGATAAGCTGCTATATAGCAAATTTTATTATTTTTTAAAAAAGATAAACTAAAATAAAATGTCGAAAATAATATTAAAAAGATATTTAAATTTATTTAGAAATTTTTTATGTAAATTTTTAAAATTTTTCTGTTTACTTTTTTGATAAATAACTACTATAGCATGTCATCCGATTACCCGAGTTTACTCTAGGTAAATACCTCATAAACTTGAGATTATTATTCATTTTTAATCAATAAAAGGGATCATTATAGAAAAATGACAAAAAGATTATATTATTCTAAATAATTTTTTCTTTATTTTATTTTTCTATTACCAGGATGCAATTTATCCACTGGCCAGATTAACTAAAATTTTCATATTCTTTTTAGTACTTCTATAAGATATTGGTTCTCAATTTCTAGACTAGAAAACTTTTTATTAGCTAGAAATTCTATTAATATATTATAATATGCTTCTAGTTTTGAGAAAATAACCAAAATGGTTATGATTCACAATAATTTATTTATGTTTGATATATTGTATTGTTATATTCGACTTAACTTGATGGATTATTGGGTCTTTATAAAGTACTATTCGAATATTCAGACTTTTTTAATATTTAGATTTTCTGATCTTTCTTATATATTGTTATATTTGATTCATCGATCTTAGCCAGCAAATAATTTTTGTAATCTCCACGTAATTGATTTTATTTGATTTTATAGAGGATTGAAAACATTATTTCATGTATGATCAAAATACCTAGTTACATCAACATAATTAGAACATGAATAGTGGGAATGCCATTTAGGTTAAATTCGTTATTAAGGATTAGATAGTAAGTACAAGCTTTTTAATTTCATTAAGGACACTATTTTTACTCTAAGTTTTAATTAATTTATTTAGTTCAATTAAAATTAATATTCTTATTAATACTTGAAGATAAATTACCCTAACGGCCTGTTTGGTACATGGTATTAGAAAGCGGTAATGGTAATAAAATTAAGTGATAAAAAATTTGGTTGTTTGGATGCTTTCAATGGTAATGGATGGTAATAAAATAAGGTAATGAAATTACCGAAAAGGGTCATTTTTATTACCATCAAACAACCTAATATTAGGCTGTAATGGTAATGAAGTATTACTGTGGTAATAAAATAAGGTAATGTTGTTTCGAGCTGAAGAAAAAAAAATAATGAAGAAAAAAAAGGTAATGTATGTAATTATCCAAAAAAATATTATTATTAAAAAAAGAATCATTAGATACAATAATTTAGATACAATAATGCTTTTAGATACAAATATACAATAATGAAACAAAGAGTCATTACCATTTTTTATTACTAACAACCAAATGCAATCAATGAAATATTATCTTCCATTACCATTCTTTAGTTATGCACACCAAATAAAAGAATCTTCATTACCAATTCTCATATCAATTTCTTCATTACTATTGACATTAAAACATTTCATTTTCATTACTTCATTACCATCAACCAAACAGATCGTAATTGTTTTAGTTACGTTTGGAATAGCCAAGCACAACCATTAAAAATGAACACACACGTTCCCTCATGAAAACAAGATTGTCCAAATTAATTTAAATATGATGTTGACATGATTGTCAATTCAATCAACCACCATTTACTAGGCAATTTTACTAACAAAACAATGTTGCTATCAACCACTGCCCCATACACTACGTTATAATTGTTTTATTTGCTTCTTTACTTTATGGGACCTTGTAGCAGACCAACAAATAAAGTAATGGATTAATGATCCAAAATATATTCTTCTATTATTATAGTCCATATAGAAAACTCAACGAAGTTACTTTAATTTTGGATCCAACCGTCTACTCTTATTTAATTTGTTAAGGATCCAATTCAATTAAATGTTTAAGTTGGTTTTTGAGGTTACACGTATAATTTTTAATATGTCTTTTCTCATAAGAGCTCAGCTTTAGAATAAAAGTGTAGATACAGTACAACCTCTTCTCATACCTAACACAAAATATACACTTTAAATGAAGGGTGAATGAAATTTGAACCAATAATTTCTATTAAGTTGGCTCTGATACCATGTTAAAAAATTTACGTAATCAAAAACTTAAGTTAAGAATTGTGACTTTATAATATGTTATATACACTATTATTCTTCCTTAATTTCGATAGAAAATAAACATAAAAGGTTTAATGGAAAATGGCTAATAATTATTTGGCAATGTTTATTATTATAATTTTCTTCCCAAGGTTTATTTTTGGAGTGGAGCTTCATTATTATTAGAAAATGGCATTTTCTATTTGATAAAATGAATGATAAACTTAATTTCATTATTGTTAATAAATTAATAACAACAGTCAAAAGTGTTCTCAAGTTGATGGTTAAAGATTCAAAATATTTTATATATATTATTACATCCCTTTAAAAAGAAGTCTTTTCTCAAAAAGTGTGAATGCAACACTTATGTTACTTACCATAATAATAATAATAATAATATTATTAAAAACCAATTAATCAAAAAGTCAAAAAGACGCCTCCAATATATATTATACTCCCTCCATCTATCTGAATTAGAATCATTTTTCATTTTTCATTTTTGGCTGTTCTTCTCATTTTATATCATTTGTATCCTTAGACAATAGTTTACCGGTCTTTTTTAATCTCATTCATACATTTTAAACTCTCTTTTAATTTTATCCATATAATTAGTTTTCTTACTTCATTTATCATCAAATATTTACATTTTTCTTAAATATAACTCACTACCTCTGTATTACTATAAAAAAAGGGATAAAGGAATATTAGCTTCTTCCATTCCATTATACTTGATGCTTATTATAGTAATATTTTACTACCTAATATGTTATAATCGAGTACGAGTATTTCAGAATTTGAAACTATTTTCTATGAGATGAGACCTACTTTTGGTACAAATATAAAAATTGAAAGAGTATGAAACTTTAAAAGCAAAAAAAAAGTAATAAAGGTAATATATTGGCGTGTGAGGTTTGTGTTCGTGTGCGTAAGGAGGACGGCCAACCCACTTATTCTCTTCTTTCTCTCTCTTTAATTTCTTTCACAAAATTGTCATTTATTTTTCCCGAATAATTTGTTAAATGATGATCTGAAGAGAAAACAAATACTCCAAAGGATGATGACAATGAAAACACAGAATTATGAATGTTGCATGTGTGGTGATTATGGTCTCTCCAATCAACTCTTTCGTTGCAAAGTTTGTCATTTCAGATCTCAACACAGGTTCCCTCTCTTCTTCTTCTTCTCCACTTTCTCCTTTTTCAATTTATTTAGTATTTTCATGTATCATAAACTTAATTAATATACATATCTACTATTTTCCCTAAATTAATTTTATTGGATTATTAAAAATAATGTTAATATATTTGAAGAGATGGTTTTATGATGAAAAAAATGGTGTTTTCTAAGGTTTTAATGTTGACTATTAAATTGAAATTAAATTTTATCACAATTGAAATAAGTGTTACTAACAAACCTCTAAATCCAAAAGAAAAAAGTTAATTATTGATTATTGAATCTAAGGGTTATTTTGCTCTTTTTAGTTTTGCATTTTGATCATATGATCACTAGCTTTACTTTTTTAACTATCTTTTCTAGTACGAGTTTAAAAAAAAAATAATAATAATAATGATTTTACTATGTATATATCTAAAATATCATGTTCTACAATCCTTGCAAATTTTTCACCTTTGAATGCACTAATTTATTCCTAAATATCTATAAATTATAAAAATTTAAAGTTTATAATGGTTGCATTGGGACAGGTATTGTAGCAATCTTTATCCCAAAGCTGAGTCATATAGAGTATGCAATTGGTGCCTAATTCAGAAAGATGATCATCCCACTCTCACCACCACATCAAATTACACAAATTCTTCCAACTCTCCTTCTGCTACTACCAAAAAGTCCAATTCTGTTGGGATAATAAAGCTTGGTTTAAAGCCCAAGAGCTTGCAGCCCACAAGCCCAATCAAGAAGCCCAATCGATCACCAGAAACTGGATCCCCTTTGGGCCGGAAACGGATCAATAGCCCAATTCAAAATCAAGATAAGTTGAGGAAGACCAAGTCTGAGGAATTATCAAAAAATAATAATAATAATAATAATAATAATAATAATTCAGGTAGCAGCAGTAGAAATAGTGGAGGTGGGCCCAGTGTAATCAAACATGTATTTAGAAACAAGGTGAGAAGGTATAAGCTTTTAGATGAGGTCTCTAGTTGACATGCACATCAATATCATACTAGTACTGTTATTCCACCATCTACTAGTAGTGTTTTTCTTCGTTTGGGTCCAACTTGACTTTAATATCATACTATTTTATGTACATGGGATTCTTGTGAGGTTTTGAGGATATTTATTTTAGGTTTTATCTAATTTTTTCAGAGTATGACTAACCACCGTCTTTCTTTTCTAAATGATGATGATTGTTTTACATTTGTTAGTTTAAAATATAGTTTTTTGATAATAGCTCCTTTATAATTGCAATTTATTCCGCTCATATATTAAAAACTGTATTTACTCCATTAAAAATTTTGACTACTTTATAATCCGCATTTTCTCGTTTTTCTTGATTTGTATGTGAAGTTTTAAATAATAAACTCGAAAGGACATTGGAAAAGATTTTTAGATATTATTCAAGTTATCCTAAATAAATTTCACTATATGTATATTACTAGCTTCAATAAAGATCTACAATTAAACATATGAGATATTTTGTAAGTTTTTATTATATTTTTCTATTTTCTTGGGTTTTTTTATGGTCCCAAAATGCTTAGAAGATGAGAAAAGAATTTTGAGGAACTAAGGGTTCATTGAATGTAATACACAAGTGTTTTTTTTTTTTTTTTTTGAAAAAATGTAATACCCAAGTTGAAGTTGATAACATTTATATATGTATGGGAATCCGAGTTTTTGAGTTTTTCTATATCCATAAAACTAAGGTATTCTATATTTTCAGTTGTCTTTATGTATTTATTTATTTGTTCCTTTTTTCCCTATATATTTATGTTAGTTGTTGAACTCATTTGGTTCATTGGTTGCATGGCCATTAAGCATGGATTTAGAATTTTAACGTGCCATCTTATGCATGCACAATATATATATATATATATATATATATATATATATATATATATATATATATATATATATATATGTATGTATATGTATATGTATATGTATATATGTATATATGTATATGTATATATATATATATATGTGTGTGTGTATAGATATATATATATATACACACACACATATATACATATATATATATATATATATATATATATATATATATATATATATATATATATATATATATACATATATACATATATATATACATATGTATATAAATATATACATAAATATATACATATATATATATATATACATATATATACATACATATATATATATATATACATACATACATATATATACATACATATATATATATACATATCACATATATATATATATATATATATATATATATATATATATATATATATATATATATATATATATATATATACCATTTTGTTGTACTAGTTAGTAATTCCAAATATTGATTTTTTATTACAACACAATTCAAGGCATAGGTTTAAAAACCGTTAGCGTATATGTATTTCTTACTTAAGTTTATGATGATAACTTATGTTGTTCCAAGACTTATGATTGTGTCTTCCTCAGAAAAAAAAAAATAAAAAAAATAAACTTATGATAGTGTCTTTGCAATTACACTAACTCGGCATTTTTCTTTGTTCAACCTTTTAACGAATTTTTTGAGAGATTTTTTTCTTTGTTCAACTTTTTTTTAGTATAGGACAAACAATATATACAGAAGTATAACACTCTCTTCTTTTTCTAATATTCTTGCTAAGAATATTCTGTTTTGAAGAGAGTAATTTAATTAAGATTTTTAAAACATATATAGATGATAAAATATATCCATATGAGATCTCTTAGATTTGTTTTGATATAAACATTTTTATTACATATTTTTTATAATTTTTTATGATTCATATTTAGAGATATAAAAGCTCAAATTTACTTTGAAAACTATACAAAAAGTAAAAGAGCAGAACAAAAAAAACGAAAGGAGTACTATATTTAATATATTTTTACTTAAATTGAGTGGAAAGTCAAACTAGTCGATCACTATTAATTGTGGTGTGCTATTTACTCGCTCCATTTGATTTTATATGTTCTTCTCAAATAAAATTTATGAATTTTAGTGTTGAACGTTTACTATAAGAGATTTTTTTAGATTCATTTTAATATATACTTTTTAAAAATTAATTTTTTAAAATTTTTAAAAAATTATAATTAAAATTATTTGAGTTCTAAATTTGTATTAGGATCTTAAAAAAATAAATGAAAAGACATATGAAAATAGAGTATATTAATGGCCGGAGTTGTACCTTTGCTTACATTACCGGCCGAATACACGGTGTTTCCTTTAACAAATAACACCTTCTCGATTCTCGTTTAAGAATACTTAATCATATTATATTAATATTAATAATTAATAATTTGGTAAAAGTGGTTTAATGAAGAGTAATTTTGTCGTTTTATAGAAGTCATTAGCCTGGAAGACGGAAGTCACATGAAACTTGGAACAAAAATATTATACTCCTTTCGATATGATACTATTTTAATGAAGTTAGATAGTGTAACATGTTATTTAATGATAATGATAATTATTACAATTGGTCTTGAATGAGAGGGCCTGATAATGAGATCGTCAATTTGGGCCAGCGCAATTCGCGCGTTTAACAATCTGGGCATTTTTTTCATTTTCTGGGTATTTTTCAATTTTGATCTTAAAGATATTAATTTTGATCTTAAAGCTATCAATTTTCAAAATTGATACCTTTAAAGTCAAATTTGATAAATGCCAGAAAATTAAAATGTTATTACACGCGCGTGAAATGAACTAGCCAATACTTCGTGTTAACTTGCGACGGTCTCGTTTAAATTTCTTGTGTAATTATTATTGTTATAATCACATAATGTTTTGTTAAAATTTAATTAATCATGATTGTGAACGTGTGGAGTACCTGCCTTTCCCGCTATTCCTGCAGAGAACATGCTTAATTATGATGCAGATTATGATAGTTATGACAATTAAAAGATTGAGCCAAAAAATATTAAGTATGATCAAAAAGAAATTAGGGTTGTTAAGCAATTAATTAATTGCTAGCTAGTTGCCCCAATTTCATTATTTTTAAAAAGATCAATGTTTCCTTGACAAACTTTGATAGTCCGTGTTAAGGAAGGAAGTCCTAATGGAAATGTGGTGTAATTTAAGTAGAAAAAGTTTACGAGTTTAATAATTATGAACGATCTACTTATCTTATTTACTTTACAAATTTATTTTAGTTACTTATTATTTGCATAAGTGTTTTAAGTGGTAATGAAAGTGTTTGGCAAATAGCTGATAGCTAATAGCTAATTAAAATGAATGTGACCAGCTGACAGGGCTTTTCCTGACCCTAGGCAAAATAGGCATTTGCCTAGGGCCCAGAGTTAGAATGGGCCTTAAAATTGAAAAATGCTAGTTGATGAAGTAGACACTTAAAAATTTGTAATTCATGAGTAGTTCTTTTATCATTTAAAAATTATATGACACGTCTCGGTAGATGATAATGAGAAAGGGCGCCGCGTCTGGACGAGCGGGCAGAATGGATGAGCGCTAATCATAATATATAGGGTTCATCTCTGTTTTTTTCCAAACACTCGTTTCAGTTTAGAATCAACCCTCCATAGAGAAGACTCATTTCTTTCAGTTTGCCTAAGGCTCATACAATGCCAAGAACGACACTACCAGCTGATTTTGAACTCTTTACTACAAATAACTTATTTAAAAAGAGCTGATTCACAATAATAAACTGTTTCAATCAGCTAAAATACCAAATATAAGCATCAAGTGGTCTAACCACCTAACCCTCTATTTCTAACAAAATAAGACATATTTGACCAATATGCTACACCCTCCTTTATTCCTTAAAGAAGTTCTAATTTGTTATTTTGGGTGTTCTATTTGTTGTTCCCACAATATAATGAATCTTTTTATTCATATCATAATTTTTGGAAAAAAATTTCTTTATTGATCTTCATTTTAATATTTTAATAATATTTTGGTCCACACATATTTTCTACTAACTTTATTTTAATATTTTTATATTTCTAATGATCCCCACATGTTTCATACTAACTTTATAAAAATAATTTTTTATTAGTTGTGGTCTTTATATTTTTTCCGTTAACTTTCTTTTAAAATTTTTTAAGTGTTTATGATCCTCGCTTTTCCTCCATCATATTTATTATTCAATAAAATAATATATTTATTATTTAAAAGATTTTATTTTTCTTAATTTTCGTGAACATTCCTTACAGAAATATCATTGAGGAACGCAGAGAGTATGTATTTTGGCAAATACCTCGAATGAAAATTTCTAGAACAATAAGTCTTTTCTTCAAAATAATCTATACTTTATGAAATTTATATATTACATCAAATATAACTCTCATTATCACAATTTAATACTATATATTGTTGAATGAGGCTAATACAAGAGAGAAACTAGGGTTTGTACAAACCATTAGAGTTGTCTGCTTCTATGTATTAGCTAGATTAAGGGTGATATGTTTTGTTGCATGAAATCACTATTATGAAAGTTTGTTATCAAGAATGTGAGGTTTTTCATTAATATATTGTTAAAGTACGTATATATTAATGAAAATAATTTAGTACACTTGTGTTTGTTTTTCTTTTGCACATGCTCTATTTTTTCATTGTCTTCTACATCTTCTTTAGCGATTATTAGGTTTCAAACTATTCTCTTTCAACATGAAAAGAGGTGGATAAAAATTGTTCATCATAATTATGATTACAACTAAAGTTCATATGGATTTTTTAACCAATCCTCTCACATACAACATTCTATTGTAAATACATTGATACTCTTCTTTTAAGAACTAAATTGAAGCTATTTACTTGTTATCATTGAAGACTACATATTTACTCTAATTGAATTCATCAAAAAATTTACTCATGAAAGACCTCAAGTTATGAACAAACCCTAACTATGATCTCATCTAAGTCAAAGCCATTATGCACTTGAAATTGAACAATATAAGATACTTTTCTAATATAATTATTAACTTAAGTCAACCCTCTCGGCTTCAAAAACATTATATATCGTGGCATTTATTTAAAAGGTGCTCTTCTGTTGTCAACTTTGCCACACAATTGTACCCTGCTCTAAATTTGTCTTCATGGCCATCTTGGTGTCTGATGGGAAACAAAACATCACAATAGCGCTGGTGTAAGCATAGTACTCCTATGTGTATTATTATTATATGTTCGAAAATCGAATATAGTAAATATTATTTTCTATAGATAAGTGTTAAGTTTAGCTGGACTTAATTTAAATGTCAGTGTATTATCGGGGAAAATTCGAGGTTCACACACTTTTAAGCCAATTAAAGATATCATTTCAAAACTATATGACAATTGGAAAAGAGCTTTAATAACTTGTAAAGTGTGCACACCATCTTTAATTTAACAATGTACATAAACCTTCGTAACAACAAGGTTTTGAATTTGATCCTCATTGTCTAACTATAATTGGTTGTTATTTTTCAAAATAAAAAAATAAAAATAAATTCAGAACAAAATGACAAATAAAAATTAAAATACACCTAACATTCTCCGCTCTCCACCATTAGAGAAATTCAGGCTAAGATCTCTTATTCATTTATCACAATTAACACCGAATCATTTGAGGAATAACATTAAACCTTCTTGTATTTATTCTTTCACTATACAATTTTATTTAAGGTCTCACGACACAAATAAAGGTCCTACTTCCAAAAGTTACTTACACAAACACAAGTTTTTTAATAATAAAATCAAACATTAAAAAATAGCAAAATTAAATTAATAAAGTAAATTAGTAGACCATTAATATATATATATATATATATATATATATATATATATATATATATATATATATATATATATATATATAGATATATATATATATATATATATATATATATATATATATATTTTGTAATAATAAATTTATTATTCTAAAAAATAAAATGGGATCCGGATATTTTTATAATACACAGATCCGGATCTGTCGATTTTAATACGAATCCAGATCCGATCAGATCTAAAAATAATGTCTCAAATCCGTTAAAACGGATCCATATCCACAAATCCGAGCCAAGTCTAAGAGGAAGCTTCTTAAAGACAAGTTGGACGAAATAGAGGACACGGCCTAAGGTGTGCGGGCCTTCTTAAATACTAGGGGCTGCAGGGATTGGGTTTGTTGGAACAGCTGGTCTTGGACGAGATGGCCTTATAATGAGACTATCAATTTGGGTCGGCCCAATTCGCGCGTGTATCAACCTCACATGATTTCTCTCGTTTTTTCCATTTTCAGGGTATTTTTCAATTTTAATCTTAAAGGTATCAAATTTTAACCTTAAAGGTATCAATTTCAACTTAAAGTAAACTTTTAACAAATCAATTAAAATAAAAAATTTCAATTTTGACCTATTTGTGATCGATTTTGGACGTTAAACTGATCAATTTCTACCTAAATATGATTTTGTTTCACAATTTGAGAACGAAGTTAATAAAATGATATTATTTTATCATTCTATGAATGAATTTCAATCAACAAATAAATGGTCAATAACACTATCAATAATAGTGTTAAAACATTGTACTATACAAGTACTTTTATTCAATGCAACATGATGGTTCTAATGAAACATAAGAGTACTTGTGCTCTTTAATCATTGATTAATAATATTGGTATTACTCTTTCCTCAACACGTTTATATATATTTGTAAATAGTTTAAATTGAATATGTTAATAATTAAATTATGACACATAAATTGACAATTGATGTTTTATGATCTAACTCAATTTTGAACATATAAGCTTCAATTATCATTTTCAAAATAAGTATTTCAAAGTCTATAAAAATATTGTATAGGTTTTAGTTCAAACTGAATATGTTAATAGTTAAATTATGATATATAATTTGACAATGATGTTTTATAATCTAACTCAATTTTGAACGTCCAATCTGCAGTTATCATTTTAAAAATAAGTATTCAAATTGTATAAATATATTGTATAGCATTTAGTTCAACTTTAATATGTTACTCCCTCCGTTCCTTTTTGTTTTTCCACTTTAAGTTTTTCCATTTTAGGAGAGAGAAATTTAAATTTTATTTTTGAAGTTTATATTGAAGATAAAATATATTCATGTGTGATCTTGTTAGATTCGTCTTGATTCAAAGAATTTTAATATATAATTTTTTACAATTTTTATAATGCGCACTAAGAGATATCGAGGCTCAAAATTTGCTTTGAAATGTGTGCAAAAAGTAAAGTGGAAAAACAAAAAGGAACGGAGGTAGTAATAGTTTTAACACTATAATTGATAGTTTTATTGACCATTCATTTGCTGTTTGAAATTCATCTATAGAATGATAGAATAATTTTATATAACTTCGTTCTAAAATTGTGAAACAGAACCATATTTAGGTAGAAATTGGTCAGTTTAACGTCAAAATTGATCACTTATAGGTTCAAATTGAAATTTTTTACATTAATTAATATGTTTAAGTGTTACTTTACGTTGAAATTGATACCTTTAAGGTCAAAATTGATACATTTAAAGGTCAAAATTTATAAATGCTCAGAAAATGGAAAAAAACAAGGGAAAACATGTGCAACGAAATGTGTGATGTTGTTACACGCGCGAATTGAGCCTGCCCACTCTTGGTCTCAATTTGAGATGGTCTCGGTCAAGTTTTGGTGTTGTTGGAAAGGCTGTTTGAACTGGCTTGGACTTGGATTCTTTAACTGGACTCCAAAATTCTTTTTCCATTTACAGCAAGTCTAAGAGACTGTCTCTTTGAGAGACGTGTCTCAGTCACAGCCCATTAAAGGCAAGTTAATGTCTATTTACCGTATTTTTAATGCCTACTTGCATTATCGTAATGTCTACTTATCGTATTTTTAATGTCTATTTATAATATCTTAAATGCCTACCTACATCATTCTTAATGTCAACTTAAAATATTTTAAAAAATATATAATGAATCGGATCAATTAGAGATAATCTCTTAAAGTCAACGTGACTCGCAAGAATTTGTCTTCCTTTTATGTACTTCAATCTCTTGATCTCAAATTCTCATTCAAAATGTTGTCATGGTGAGACATCTTATATTAAACTAATAGCTCAACTATAATAATTAAGATTAATATTTTGCATATCAAACACTTATTTATTTGAATTTTGGTTAATTGTATGGATTTGTTTGATTCACAGTGAGACGCTGTTATATAAGAATTGTGCAAGAATCTTCATTTGATTTTTTTTTTCTTGTTTTTCTTCTTTTTAGTTTTATTTTCTTTAGACTATTTCGTCTTATCGTAGAATACCAATAACATATTTTCATATTATATATAACCTTTTCTAATGATTTATTTATGAATTATATCAGACGTACTAAGTTGATTGAATATATGTTCCTAGTGTTTTAATAAATTGAATACTCATAAAATTACTAGAATGTTAATTATTTAATATATTATAATTACTAATATACTTCTATATTAACAAGGATCCAAATAATTTTTCTTGTAATTTTTTACATAAAAAGTACAAATTTTGATATTTACATGATAATTTCTAATAGAAAAATAAAAGTATTATAGTCCAATGTTTTCATTTAAGTTGTAATTGAGTTGATGGAATTAACATGTTTCGAGTTGATTTTAAATGCAGGTTTGCGTGCTCAGCTGCACTTAGTCTTTCTCGTTGCAGAAATCTCTATATTTAAGAGTCTCTTTCGAGCCGAGAAACTTTATTACTGCATTTTTTTATGGGTATGAGTTGTCATCTTCTATCTCTCTCCAAACTCTGATTATAGTTCCTACGAGCGGGATACATTGGGTACGATAATGATGAGGTTATTTGATATTAAAAATACTTGACATATTCATGTTAGTTTTACTTTTGGAGATTTAATAATAGAGAACTTTAGAAATACTTACTTTAATTTGTACATATTCATAATAATTAGCAAATTATTGTTGATGACATAAGAGTAATATTATTAGTTCACAAATTCGGTAGTTTATATAGCTTAACTCAAATTAATGGGACTATTGAAACTAGTTTAGAACTTATATAAATTGAATTATATGATGGAATTAAAAATGTTGTTGAGTAACCAATAGCATTTTGATGGACATTGAATTTGGTCATGACTAATGAGGATGAGAAATGGGGGTGAGATATGCTCCTAAAATTTGATGAAGAAAAATGGTCCATTGGTTTTAGCATTATGCGTTTGGATGGAATTTTAATTTTACTTGTGGAATGAAAAGGGAGTATAGTTTTGTTTTTATACGGATAGGTCAAGAGAAGAAGAGGAATTAACGAGAATTAAACTTAGCTTATTATTGAGAAAGTGATAAATACTTTAATAGAGATAACACTCAATTTGCATATAGTTTGGTGTTTTATTTGTACTCGTGTAAGCGGTAATTGTTATGAAGAAACTCTTACATTAACTTCGTGTACATTAAAATAGAGTGCATTAATCTTTAAATACTGCTTTCTTTGTTCCATTATACTTGTTACATTTGACTTTTTACGTAATTTATTGTGTTATTTTGATCTATATTGAACTATGCACATCTAAAGATTATAAAATTTAATATTATAAAAGTATGCAATTAGGCGATTGAAACAAGATCCCACTTGACATTTTTTCTTACACATTAGCCAAAATATATTAAATAAGTTTGAACGATAAATAGCGTCGATAACCGTAATGTATCTAGTATTTCACAACGGGTGAACTATGAAGTACTAAATTAGTGGAATGAATAGTAAGGAGTATTTATACATTGTACTAAAGCAAAATACGGATGATATAAGCAAACTTAAAAAATGATGAGTTGTCAACTTTTCAAGAGATTTTTTCCCTCCATTTATCAAAGATGATGTCATTATTTGCTAATAGAGTGTCTAAGTGGGAAATATATGACTTATCATTTTATTAGCTTTTATTAAATTGTCTTAGTGGGATACATGTGACTTTTCATTGTTCAATACACAATAATAATAAGCTAGCTTTCATTTGAAACCACAAAAAAATTGTTCTATGTAATAATAATTTGCTAGCTTTTGATTTGGAAACCAAAAATAATAATTTGTCACTTATAATCTTATAATCATTAATAACAAGCTGTTTTTAATTTTATATTTGTATTATTATTTAAATTATTTTTTAATATATAAATGTTATCATCATTTAAAATATTTCATTTACATTAATATTGGAATGTGTTCAAAACAATTTATTAAAATTAGAATTTATTATTAACATAGTTTGTTATGGTTACTTAGTAAAGATTAAAATAATATTAAAATAACATTGTTTAACAAAATATACATAACTTATAAAAAAGTATTTTTAAAACAAAAATAAATTAAATATTAGCTATTATATGTTATAAATAATTGATTGAAAATTAATAACCAATAATTTACAAGTTAATTTTTTTATTTTTTAAAATAATAAAAAATAATAAAATGAAAAAAATTATGCATCTAGAAAAGGGAACTTGTTATAATTGATGGAAGGAGACCAAAGGTAATTTTATCCTCATTTACTCAAACAATTAAGAGAAATTTCACTGTGATTACTAATTATCACCCAAAGGAGATTAGACATTGTTACAAATTATTAGGTAAAACCGTAATAATTAGAGAAAAAGAATCCACAATAACTGCATCAAACAATTGAATTTTTTTAATTCACTCAAAGAAATTATCAATCAACCATCGAGTGAAAATTAGACACAAAAGCATGATATACAAGACTTTATAACCATTACTATATCTGGCAACAAATATATTTTTAAATTATGCATCAAAATATGTCTTATTAATTTTTATCTTTTTTATTTATTTTATCATCTATTCTTTCAATATATATTATTATTCTCGTTAAAGAATGTTTTAAGGGCGTTTATTAGCTTTTACGTGGTAATGCTCTGTCCTATTCTAATCAATGTTCAATTTAATTTTGCACACTCATCAATGCACTACTACAATCCTCTGTATCTCTAATTGTTGTTGATTAAAAGTTATAAAAAAAATTATATGAAACAAATCAAATAAGATGTTAGTTGACTATAATAAACTTATAAATTGAGAATGAATACAAATAAAAAATAATTGATTAATTAAGATTTAACGGTTTAAAAAAAGTTGTCTTAGAAAAAAATCTAGTAACGTGGGCAAGATGGACCATTGATCTAAGATCTGACGGATAAAATTTCCTCATATCCTTCTTATTTTTAAACCGCTTCCTATTAGATTATATATATATATATATATATATATATATATATATATATATATATATATATATATATATATATATATATATATATATAATACAAACTGTAAAGGTATATTTTTTGGAGTAGGATAAAATATGAGGAACAACGCCAGTCACCAATTAAGAATATAAATAATAAATGCGTAACAATATCACCTCATCTTTACTTTTTTTTTCTTTTTGTAAAATGATGCTTATCTTTTATTTACTTTTAATATTTTATTCTCCCGTGCAATTTTACATAATTCTAATTCTATGACCACTCTTTTTACTACTTTCTGCAAGCATTTCAATGTCTGGGGAACAACATTTTTACTTACTAAAGTTTCATACCTACTTTTAGGCCTATCGTCATTTGTCGTTCAGTTAAGACAACATAATTTTTTAAGCTTAGTTAGATTTAAATTACCCCTGTTAATAGATATTACGTAGTTGTAGTATCCAACTCACCGGTAACACATTTATTTTAAGAAAATTTATTTAGAATAATTGAATTTTTTTATAATTTTTTTACAATAATTCAACCTATTGATTAATCAAGAATAATCACAAATTTTTGGGGTATTTGCTTAGAGTAAACTTGAATAACCAGATAAGCTGCTATATAGCAAATTTTATTATTTTTTAAAAAAGATAAACTAAAATAAAATGTCGAAAATAATATTAAAAAGATATTTAAATTTATTTAGAAATTTTTTATGTAAATTTTTAAAATTTTTCTGTTTACTTTTTTGATAAATAACTACTATAGCATGTCATCCGATTACCCGAGTTTACTCTAGGTAAATACCTCATAAACTTGAGATTATTATTCATTTTTAATCAATAAAAGGGATCATTATAGAAAAATGACAAAAAGATTATATTATTCTAAATAATTTTTTCTTTATTTTATTTTTCTATTACCAGGATGCAATTTATCCACTGGCCAGATTAACTAAAATTTTCATATTCTTTTTAGTACTTCTATAAGATATTGGTTCTCAATTTCTAGACTAGAAAACTTTTTATTAGCTAGAAATTCTATTAATATATTATAATATGCTTCTAGTTTTGAGAAAATAACCAAAATGGTTATGATTCACAATAATTTATTTATGTTTGATATATTGTATTGTTATATTCGACTTAACTTGATGGATTATTGGGTCTTTATAAAGTACTATTCGAATATTCAGACTTTTTTAATATTTAGATTTTCTGATCTTTCTTATATATTGTTATATTTGATTCATCGATCTTAGCCAGCAAATAATTTTTGTAATCTCCACGTAATTGATTTTATTTGATTTTATAGAGGATTGAAAACATTATTTCATGTATGATCAAAATACCTAGTTACATCAACATAATTAGAACATGAATAGTGGGAATGCCATTTAGGTTAAATTCGTTATTAAGGATTAGATAGTAAGTACAAGCTTTTTAATTTCATTAAGGACACTATTTTTACTCTAAGTTTTAATTAATTTATTTAGTTCAATTAAAATTAATATTCTTATTAATACTTGAAGATAAATTACCCTAACGGCCTGTTTGGTACATGGTATTAGAAAGCGGTAATGGTAATAAAATTAAGTGATAAAAAATTTGGTTGTTTGGATGCTTTCAATGGTAATGGATGGTAATAAAATAAGGTAATGAAATTACCGAAAAGGGTCATTTTTATTACCATCAAACAACCTAATATTAGGCTGTAATGGTAATGAAGTATTACTGTGGTAATAAAATAAGGTAATGTTGTTTCGAGCTGAAGAAAAAAAAATAATGAAGAAAAAAAAGGTAATGTATGTAATTATCCAAAAAAATATTATTATTAAAAAAAGAATCATTAGATACAATAATTTAGATACAATAATGCTTTTAGATACAAATATACAATAATGAAACAAAGAGTCATTACCATTTTTTATTACTAACAACCAAATGCAATCAATGAAATATTATCTTCCATTACCATTCTTTAGTTATGCACACCAAATAAAAGAATCTTCATTACCAATTCTCATATCAATTTCTTCATTACTATTGACATTAAAACATTTCATTTTCATTACTTCATTACCATCAACCAAACAGATCGTAATTGTTTTAGTTACGTTTGGAATAGCCAAGCACAACCATTAAAAATGAACACACACGTTCCCTCATGAAAACAAGATTGTCCAAATTAATTTAAATATGATGTTGACATGATTGTCAATTCAATCAACCACCATTTACTAGGCAATTTTACTAACAAAACAATGTTGCTATCAACCACTGCCCCATACACTACGTTATAATTGTTTTATTTGCTTCTTTACTTTATGGGACCTTGTAGCAGACCAACAAATAAAGTAATGGATTAATGATCCAAAATATATTCTTCTATTATTATAGTCCATATAGAAAACTCAACGAAGTTACTTTAATTTTGGATCCAACCGTCTACTCTTATTTAATTTGTTAAGGATCCAATTCAATTAAATGTTTAAGTTGGTTTTTGAGGTTACACGTATAATTTTTAATATGTCTTTTCTCATAAGAGCTCAGCTTTAGAATAAAAGTGTAGATACAGTACAACCTCTTCTCATACCTAACACAAAATATACACTTTAAATGAAGGGTGAATGAAATTTGAACCAATAATTTCTATTAAGTTGGCTCTGATACCATGTTAAAAAATTTACGTAATCAAAAACTTAAGTTAAGAATTGTGACTTTATAATATGTTATATACACTATTATTCTTCCTTAATTTCGATAGAAAATAAACATAAAAGGTTTAATGGAAAATGGCTAATAATTATTTGGCAATGTTTATTATTATAATTTTCTTCCCAAGGTTTATTTTTGGAGTGGAGCTTCATTATTATTAGAAAATGGCATTTTCTATTTGATAAAATGAATGATAAACTTAATTTCATTATTGTTAATAAATTAATAACAACAGTCAAAAGTGTTCTCAAGTTGATGGTTAAAGATTCAAAATATTTTATATATATTATTACATCCCTTTAAAAAGAAGTCTTTTCTCAAAAAGTGTGAATGCAACACTTATGTTACTTACCATAATAATAATAATAATAATATTATTAAAAACCAATTAATCAAAAAGTCAAAAAGACGCCTCCAATATATATTATACTCCCTCCATCTATCTGAATTAGAATCATTTTTCATTTTTCATTTTTGGCTGTTCTTCTCATTTTATATCATTTGTATCCTTAGACAATAGTTTACCGGTCTTTTTTAATCTCATTCATACATTTTAAACTCTCTTTTAATTTTATCCATATAATTAGTTTTCTTACTTCATTTATCATCAAATATTTACATTTTTCTTAAATATAACTCACTACCTCTGTATTACTATAAAAAAAGGGATAAAGGAATATTAGCTTCTTCCATTCCATTATACTTGATGCTTATTATAGTAATATTTTACTACCTAATATGTTATAATCGAGTACGAGTATTTCAGAATTTGAAACTATTTTCTATGAGATGAGACCTACTTTTGGTACAAATATAAAAATTGAAAGAGTATGAAACTTTAAAAGCAAAAAAAAAGTAATAAAGGTAATATATTGGCGTGTGAGGTTTGTGTTCGTGTGCGTAAGGAGGACGGCCAACCCACTTATTCTCTTCTTTCTCTCTCTTTAATTTCTTTCACAAAATTGTCATTTATTTTTCCCGAATAATTTGTTAAATGATGATCTGAAGAGAAAACAAATACTCCAAAGGATGATGACAATGAAAACACAGAATTATGAATGTTGCATGTGTGGTGATTATGGTCTCTCCAATCAACTCTTTCGTTGCAAAGTTTGTCATTTCAGATCTCAACACAGGTTCCCTCTCTTCTTCTTCTTCTCCACTTTCTCCTTTTTCAATTTATTTAGTATTTTCATGTATCATAAACTTAATTAATATACATATCTACTATTTTCCCTAAATTAATTTTATTGGATTATTAAAAATAATGTTAATATATTTGAAGAGATGGTTTTATGATGAAAAAAATGGTGTTTTCTAAGGTTTTAATGTTGACTATTAAATTGAAATTAAATTTTATCACAATTGAAATAAGTGTTACTAACAAACCTCTAAATCCAAAAGAAAAAAGTTAATTATTGATTATTGAATCTAAGGGTTATTTTGCTCTTTTTAGTTTTGCATTTTGATCATATGATCACTAGCTTTACTTTTTTAACTATCTTTTCTAGTACGAGTTTAAAAAAAAAATAATAATAATAATGATTTTACTATGTATATATCTAAAATATCATGTTCTACAATCCTTGCAAATTTTTCACCTTTGAATGCACTAATTTATTCCTAAATATCTATAAATTATAAAAATTTAAAGTTTATAATGGTTGCATTGGGACAGGTATTGTAGCAATCTTTATCCCAAAGCTGAGTCATATAGAGTATGCAATTGGTGCCTAATTCAGAAAGATGATCATCCCACTCTCACCACCACATCAAATTACACAAATTCTTCCAACTCTCCTTCTGCTACTACCAAAAAGTCCAATTCTGTTGGGATAATAAAGCTTGGTTTAAAGCCCAAGAGCTTGCAGCCCACAAGCCCAATCAAGAAGCCCAATCGATCACCAGAAACTGGATCCCCTTTGGGCCGGAAACGGATCAATAGCCCAATTCAAAATCAAGATAAGTTGAGGAAGACCAAGTCTGAGGAATTATCAAAAAATAATAATAATAATAATAATAATAATAATAATTCAGGTAGCAGCAGTAGAAATAGTGGAGGTGGGCCCAGTGTAATCAAACATGTATTTAGAAACAAGGTGAGAAGGTATAAGCTTTTAGATGAGGTCTCTAGTTGACATGCACATCAATATCATACTAGTACTGTTATTCCACCATCTACTAGTAGTGTTTTTCTTCGTTTGGGTCCAACTTGACTTTAATATCATACTATTTTATGTACATGGGATTCTTGTGAGGTTTTGAGGATATTTATTTTAGGTTTTATCTAATTTTTTCAGAGTATGACTAACCACCGTCTTTCTTTTCTAAATGATGATGATTGTTTTACATTTGTTAGTTTAAAATATAGTTTTTTGATAATAGCTCCTTTATAATTGCAATTTATTCCGCTCATATATTAAAAACTGTATTTACTCCATTAAAAATTTTGACTACTTTATAATCCGCATTTTCTCGTTTTTCTTGATTTGTATGTGAAGTTTTAAATAATAAACTCGAAAGGACATTGGAAAAGATTTTTAGATATTATTCAAGTTATCCTAAATAAATTTCACTATATGTATATTACTAGCTTCAATAAAGATCTACAATTAAACATATGAGATATTTTGTAAGTTTTTATTATATTTTTCTATTTTCTTGGGTTTTTTTATGGTCCCAAAATGCTTAGAAGATGAGAAAAGAATTTTGAGGAACTAAGGGTTCATTGAATGTAATACACAAGTGTTTTTTTTTTTTTTTTTTGAAAAAATGTAATACCCAAGTTGAAGTTGATAACATTTATATATGTATGGGAATCCGAGTTTTTGAGTTTTTCTATATCCATAAAACTAAGGTATTCTATATTTTCAGTTGTCTTTATGTATTTATTTATTTGTTCCTTTTTTCCCTATATATTTATGTTAGTTGTTGAACTCATTTGGTTCATTGGTTGCATGGCCATTAAGCATGGATTTAGAATTTTAACGTGCCATCTTATGCATGCACAATATATATATATATATATATATATATATATATATATATATATATATATATATATATATATATGTATGTATATGTATATGTATATGTATATATGTATATATGTATATGTATATATATATATATATGTGTGTGTGTATAGATATATATATATATACACACACACATATATACATATATATATATATATATATATATATATATATATATATATATATATATATATATATATATATATATATATATATATATATATATATATACATATATACATATATATATACATATGTATATAAATATATACATAAATATATACATATATATATATATATACATATATATACATACATATATATATATATATACATACATACATATATATACATACATATATATATATACATATCACATATATATATATATATATATATATATATATATATATATATATATATATATATATATATATATATATATATATATATATATATATATATATATATATATATATATATATATATATATATACCATTTTGTTGTACTAGTTAGTAATTCCAAATATTGATTTTTTATTACAACACAATTCAAGGCATAGGTTTAAAAACCGTTAGCGTATATGTATTTCTTACTTAAGTTTATGATGATAACTTATGTTGTTCCAAGACTTATGATTGTGTCTTCCTCAGAAAAAAAAAAATAAAAAAAATAAACTTATGATAGTGTCTTTGCAATTACACTAACTCGGCATTTTTCTTTGTTCAACCTTTTAACGAATTTTTTGAGAGATTTTTTTCTTTGTTCAACTTTTTTTTAGTATAGGACAAACAATATATACAGAAGTATAACACTCTCTTCTTTTTCTAATATTCTTGCTAAGAATATTCTGTTTTGAAGAGAGTAATTTAATTAAGATTTTTAAAACATATATAGATGATAAAATATATCCATATGAGATCTCTTAGATTTGTTTTGATATAAACATTTTTATTACATATTTTTTATAATTTTTTATGATTCATATTTAGAGATATAAAAGCTCAAATTTACTTTGAAAACTATACAAAAAGTAAAAGAGCAGAACAAAAAAAACGAAAGGAGTACTATATTTAATATATTTTTACTTAAATTGAGTGGAAAGTCAAACTAGTCGATCACTATTAATTGTGGTGTGCTATTTACTCGCTCCATTTGATTTTATATGTTCTTCTCAAATAAAATTTATGAATTTTAGTGTTGAACGTTTACTATAAGAGATTTTTTTAGATTCATTTTAATATATACTTTTTAAAAATTAATTTTTTAAAATTTTTAAAAAATTATAATTAAAATTATTTGAGTTCTAAATTTGTATTAGGATCTTAAAAAAATAAATGAAAAGACATATGAAAATAGAGTATATTAATGGCCGGAGTTGTACCTTTGCTTACATTACCGGCCGAATACACGGTGTTTCCTTTAACAAATAACACCTTCTCGATTCTCGTTTAAGAATACTTAATCATATTATATTAATATTAATAATTAATAATTTGGTAAAAGTGGTTTAATGAAGAGTAATTTTGTCGTTTTATAGAAGTCATTAGCCTGGAAGACGGAAGTCACATGAAACTTGGAACAAAAATATTATACTCCTTTCGATATGATACTATTTTAATGAAGTTAGATAGTGTAACATGTTATTTAATGATAATGATAATTATTACAATTGGTCTTGAATGAGAGGGCCTGATAATGAGATCGTCAATTTGGGCCAGCGCAATTCGCGCGTTTAACAATCTGGGCATTTTTTTCATTTTCTGGGTATTTTTCAATTTTGATCTTAAAGATATTAATTTTGATCTTAAAGCTATCAATTTTCAAAATTGATACCTTTAAAGTCAAATTTGATAAATGCCAGAAAATTAAAATGTTATTACACGCGCGTGAAATGAACTAGCCAATACTTCGTGTTAACTTGCGACGGTCTCGTTTAAATTTCTTGTGTAATTATTATTGTTATAATCACATAATGTTTTGTTAAAATTTAATTAATCATGATTGTGAACGTGTGGAGTACCTGCCTTTCCCGCTATTCCTGCAGAGAACATGCTTAATTATGATGCAGATTATGATAGTTATGACAATTAAAAGATTGAGCCAAAAAATATTAAGTATGATCAAAAAGAAATTAGGGTTGTTAAGCAATTAATTAATTGCTAGCTAGTTGCCCCAATTTCATTATTTTTAAAAAGATCAATGTTTCCTTGACAAACTTTGATAGTCCGTGTTAAGGAAGGAAGTCCTAATGGAAATGTGGTGTAATTTAAGTAGAAAAAGTTTACGAGTTTAATAATTATGAACGATCTACTTATCTTATTTACTTTACAAATTTATTTTAGTTACTTATTATTTGCATAAGTGTTTTAAGTGGTAATGAAAGTGTTTGGCAAATAGCTGATAGCTAATAGCTAATTAAAATGAATGTGACCAGCTGACAGGGCTTTTCCTGACCCTAGGCAAAATAGGCATTTGCCTAGGGCCCAGAGTTAGAATGGGCCTTAAAATTGAAAAATGCTAGTTGATGAAGTAGACACTTAAAAATTTGTAATTCATGAGTAGTTCTTTTATCATTTAAAAATTATATGACACGTCTCGGTAGATGATAATGAGAAAGGGCGCCGCGTCTGGACGAGCGGGCAGAATGGATGAGCGCTAATCATAATATATAGGGTTCATCTCTGTTTTTTTCCAAACACTCGTTTCAGTTTAGAATCAACCCTCCATAGAGAAGACTCATTTCTTTCAGTTTGCCTAAGGCTCATACAATGCCAAGAACGACACTACCAGCTGATTTTGAACTCTTTACTACAAATAACTTATTTAAAAAGAGCTGATTCACAATAATAAACTGTTTCAATCAGCTAAAATACCAAATATAAGCATCAAGTGGTCTAACCACCTAACCCTCTATTTCTAACAAAATAAGACATATTTGACCAATATGCTACACCCTCCTTTATTCCTTAAAGAAGTTCTAATTTGTTATTTTGGGTGTTCTATTTGTTGTTCCCACAATATAATGAATCTTTTTATTCATATCATAATTTTTGGAAAAAAATTTCTTTATTGATCTTCATTTTAATATTTTAATAATATTTTGGTCCACACATATTTTCTACTAACTTTATTTTAATATTTTTATATTTCTAATGATCCCCACATGTTTCATACTAACTTTATAAAAATAATTTTTTATTAGTTGTGGTCTTTATATTTTTTCCGTTAACTTTCTTTTAAAATTTTTTAAGTGTTTATGATCCTCGCTTTTCCTCCATCATATTTATTATTCAATAAAATAATATATTTATTATTTAAAAGATTTTATTTTTCTTAATTTTCGTGAACATTCCTTACAGAAATATCATTGAGGAACGCAGAGAGTATGTATTTTGGCAAATACCTCGAATGAAAATTTCTAGAACAATAAGTCTTTTCTTCAAAATAATCTATACTTTATGAAATTTATATATTACATCAAATATAACTCTCATTATCACAATTTAATACTATATATTGTTGAATGAGGCTAATACAAGAGAGAAACTAGGGTTTGTACAAACCATTAGAGTTGTCTGCTTCTATGTATTAGCTAGATTAAGGGTGATATGTTTTGTTGCATGAAATCACTATTATGAAAGTTTGTTATCAAGAATGTGAGGTTTTTCATTAATATATTGTTAAAGTACGTATATATTAATGAAAATAATTTAGTACACTTGTGTTTGTTTTTCTTTTGCACATGCTCTATTTTTTCATTGTCTTCTACATCTTCTTTAGCGATTATTAGGTTTCAAACTATTCTCTTTCAACATGAAAAGAGGTGGATAAAAATTGTTCATCATAATTATGATTACAACTAAAGTTCATATGGATTTTTTAACCAATCCTCTCACATACAACATTCTATTGTAAATACATTGATACTCTTCTTTTAAGAACTAAATTGAAGCTATTTACTTGTTATCATTGAAGACTACATATTTACTCTAATTGAATTCATCAAAAAATTTACTCATGAAAGACCTCAAGTTATGAACAAACCCTAACTATGATCTCATCTAAGTCAAAGCCATTATGCACTTGAAATTGAACAATATAAGATACTTTTCTAATATAATTATTAACTTAAGTCAACCCTCTCGGCTTCAAAAACATTATATATCGTGGCATTTATTTAAAAGGTGCTCTTCTGTTGTCAACTTTGCCACACAATTGTACCCTGCTCTAAATTTGTCTTCATGGCCATCTTGGTGTCTGATGGGAAACAAAACATCACAATAGCGCTGGTGTAAGCATAGTACTCCTATGTGTATTATTATTATATGTTCGAAAATCGAATATAGTAAATATTATTTTCTATAGATAAGTGTTAAGTTTAGCTGGACTTAATTTAAATGTCAGTGTATTATCGGGGAAAATTCGAGGTTCACACACTTTTAAGCCAATTAAAGATATCATTTCAAAACTATATGACAATTGGAAAAGAGCTTTAATAACTTGTAAAGTGTGCACACCATCTTTAATTTAACAATGTACATAAACCTTCGTAACAACAAGGTTTTGAATTTGATCCTCATTGTCTAACTATAATTGGTTGTTATTTTTCAAAATAAAAAAATAAAAATAAATTCAGAACAAAATGACAAATAAAAATTAAAATACACCTAACATTCTCCGCTCTCCACCATTAGAGAAATTCAGGCTAAGATCTCTTATTCATTTATCACAATTAACACCGAATCATTTGAGGAATAACATTAAACCTTCTTGTATTTATTCTTTCACTATACAATTTTATTTAAGGTCTCACGACACAAATAAAGGTCCTACTTCCAAAAGTTACTTACACAAACACAAGTTTTTTAATAATAAAATCAAACATTAAAAAATAGCAAAATTAAATTAATAAAGTAAATTAGTAGACCATTAATATATATATATATATATATATATATATATATATATATATATATATATATATATATATATATAGATATATATATATATATATATATATATATATATATATATATATATATATATATATATTTTGTAATAATAAATTTATTATTCTAAAAAATAAAATGGGATCCGGATATTTTTATAATACACAGATCCGGATCTGTCGATTTTAATACGAATCCAGATCCGATCAGATCTAAAAATAATGTCTCAAATCCGTTAAAACGGATCCATATCCACAAATCCGAGCCAAGTCTAAGAGGAAGCTTCTTAAAGACAAGTTGGACGAAATAGAGGACACGGCCTAAGGTGTGCGGGCCTTCTTAAATACTAGGGGCTGCAGGGATTGGGTTTGTTGGAACAGCTGGTCTTGGACGAGATGGCCTTATAATGAGACTATCAATTTGGGTCGGCCCAATTCGCGCGTGTATCAACCTCACATGATTTCTCTCGTTTTTTCCATTTTCAGGGTATTTTTCAATTTTAATCTTAAAGGTATCAAATTTTAACCTTAAAGGTATCAATTTCAACTTAAAGTAAACTTTTAACAAATCAATTAAAATAAAAAATTTCAATTTTGACCTATTTGTGATCGATTTTGGACGTTAAACTGATCAATTTCTACCTAAATATGATTTTGTTTCACAATTTGAGAACGAAGTTAATAAAATGATATTATTTTATCATTCTATGAATGAATTTCAATCAACAAATAAATGGTCAATAACACTATCAATAATAGTGTTAAAACATTGTACTATACAAGTACTTTTATTCAATGCAACATGATGGTTCTAATGAAACATAAGAGTACTTGTGCTCTTTAATCATTGATTAATAATATTGGTATTACTCTTTCCTCAACACGTTTATATATATTTGTAAATAGTTTAAATTGAATATGTTAATAATTAAATTATGACACATAAATTGACAATTGATGTTTTATGATCTAACTCAATTTTGAACATATAAGCTTCAATTATCATTTTCAAAATAAGTATTTCAAAGTCTATAAAAATATTGTATAGGTTTTAGTTCAAACTGAATATGTTAATAGTTAAATTATGATATATAATTTGACAATGATGTTTTATAATCTAACTCAATTTTGAACGTCCAATCTGCAGTTATCATTTTAAAAATAAGTATTCAAATTGTATAAATATATTGTATAGCATTTAGTTCAACTTTAATATGTTACTCCCTCCGTTCCTTTTTGTTTTTCCACTTTAAGTTTTTCCATTTTAGGAGAGAGAAATTTAAATTTTATTTTTGAAGTTTATATTGAAGATAAAATATATTCATGTGTGATCTTGTTAGATTCGTCTTGATTCAAAGAATTTTAATATATAATTTTTTACAATTTTTATAATGCGCACTAAGAGATATCGAGGCTCAAAATTTGCTTTGAAATGTGTGCAAAAAGTAAAGTGGAAAAACAAAAAGGAACGGAGGTAGTAATAGTTTTAACACTATAATTGATAGTTTTATTGACCATTCATTTGCTGTTTGAAATTCATCTATAGAATGATAGAATAATTTTATATAACTTCGTTCTAAAATTGTGAAACAGAACCATATTTAGGTAGAAATTGGTCAGTTTAACGTCAAAATTGATCACTTATAGGTTCAAATTGAAATTTTTTACATTAATTAATATGTTTAAGTGTTACTTTACGTTGAAATTGATACCTTTAAGGTCAAAATTGATACATTTAAAGGTCAAAATTTATAAATGCTCAGAAAATGGAAAAAAACAAGGGAAAACATGTGCAACGAAATGTGTGATGTTGTTACACGCGCGAATTGAGCCTGCCCACTCTTGGTCTCAATTTGAGATGGTCTCGGTCAAGTTTTGGTGTTGTTGGAAAGGCTGTTTGAACTGGCTTGGACTTGGATTCTTTAACTGGACTCCAAAATTCTTTTTCCATTTACAGCAAGTCTAAGAGACTGTCTCTTTGAGAGACGTGTCTCAGTCACAGCCCATTAAAGGCAAGTTAATGTCTATTTACCGTATTTTTAATGCCTACTTGCATTATCGTAATGTCTACTTATCGTATTTTTAATGTCTATTTATAATATCTTAAATGCCTACCTACATCATTCTTAATGTCAACTTAAAATATTTTAAAAAATATATAATGAATCGGATCAATTAGAGATAATCTCTTAAAGTCAACGTGACTCGCAAGAATTTGTCTTCCTTTTATGTACTTCAATCTCTTGATCTCAAATTCTCATTCAAAATGTTGTCATGGTGAGACATCTTATATTAAACTAATAGCTCAACTATAATAATTAAGATTAATATTTTGCATATCAAACACTTATTTATTTGAATTTTGGTTAATTGTATGGATTTGTTTGATTCACAGTGAGACGCTGTTATATAAGAATTGTGCAAGAATCTTCATTTGATTTTTTTTTTCTTGTTTTTCTTCTTTTTAGTTTTATTTTCTTTAGACTATTTCGTCTTATCGTAGAATACCAATAACATATTTTCATATTATATATAACCTTTTCTAATGATTTATTTATGAATTATATCAGACGTACTAAGTTGATTGAATATATGTTCCTAGTGTTTTAATAAATTGAATACTCATAAAATTACTAGAATGTTAATTATTTAATATATTATAATTACTAATATACTTCTATATTAACAAGGATCCAAATAATTTTTCTTGTAATTTTTTACATAAAAAGTACAAATTTTGATATTTACATGATAATTTCTAATAGAAAAATAAAAGTATTATAGTCCAATGTTTTCATTTAAGTTGTAATTGAGTTGATGGAATTAACATGTTTCGAGTTGATTTTAAATGCAGGTTTGCGTGCTCAGCTGCACTTAGTCTTTCTCGTTGCAGAAATCTCTATATTTAAGAGTCTCTTTCGAGCCGAGAAACTTTATTACTGCATTTTTTTATGGGTATGAGTTGTCATCTTCTATCTCTCTCCAAACTCTGATTATAGTTCCTACGAGCGGGATACATTGGGTACGATAATGATGAGGTTATTTGATATTAAAAATACTTGACATATTCATGTTAGTTTTACTTTTGGAGATTTAATAATAGAGAACTTTAGAAATACTTACTTTAATTTGTACATATTCATAATAATTAGCAAATTATTGTTGATGACATAAGAGTAATATTATTAGTTCACAAATTCGGTAGTTTATATAGCTTAACTCAAATTAATGGGACTATTGAAACTAGTTTAGAACTTATATAAATTGAATTATATGATGGAATTAAAAATGTTGTTGAGTAACCAATAGCATTTTGATGGACATTGAATTTGGTCATGACTAATGAGGATGAGAAATGGGGGTGAGATATGCTCCTAAAATTTGATGAAGAAAAATGGTCCATTGGTTTTAGCATTATGCGTTTGGATGGAATTTTAATTTTACTTGTGGAATGAAAAGGGAGTATAGTTTTGTTTTTATACGGATAGGTCAAGAGAAGAAGAGGAATTAACGAGAATTAAACTTAGCTTATTATTGAGAAAGTGATAAATACTTTAATAGAGATAACACTCAATTTGCATATAGTTTGGTGTTTTATTTGTACTCGTGTAAGCGGTAATTGTTATGAAGAAACTCTTACATTAACTTCGTGTACATTAAAATAGAGTGCATTAATCTTTAAATACTGCTTTCTTTGTTCCATTATACTTGTTACATTTGACTTTTTACGTAATTTATTGTGTTATTTTGATCTATATTGAACTATGCACATCTAAAGATTATAAAATTTAATATTATAAAAGTATGCAATTAGGCGATTGAAACAAGATCCCACTTGACATTTTTTCTTACACATTAGCCAAAATATATTAAATAAGTTTGAACGATAAATAGCGTCGATAACCGTAATGTATCTAGTATTTCACAACGGGTGAACTATGAAGTACTAAATTAGTGGAATGAATAGTAAGGAGTATTTATACATTGTACTAAAGCAAAATACGGATGATATAAGCAAACTTAAAAAATGATGAGTTGTCAACTTTTCAAGAGATTTTTTCCCTCCATTTATCAAAGATGATGTCATTATTTGCTAATAGAGTGTCTAAGTGGGAAATATATGACTTATCATTTTATTAGCTTTTATTAAATTGTCTTAGTGGGATACATGTGACTTTTCATTGTTCAATACACAATAATAATAAGCTAGCTTTCATTTGAAACCACAAAAAAATTGTTCTATGTAATAATAATTTGCTAGCTTTTGATTTGGAAACCAAAAATAATAATTTGTCACTTATAATCTTATAATCATTAATAACAAGCTGTTTTTAATTTTATATTTGTATTATTATTTAAATTATTTTTTAATATATAAATGTTATCATCATTTAAAATATTTCATTTACATTAATATTGGAATGTGTTCAAAACAATTTATTAAAATTAGAATTTATTATTAACATAGTTTGTTATGGTTACTTAGTAAAGATTAAAATAATATTAAAATAACATTGTTTAACAAAATATACATAACTTATAAAAAAGTATTTTTAAAACAAAAATAAATTAAATATTAGCTATTATATGTTATAAATAATTGATTGAAAATTAATAACCAATAATTTACAAGTTAATTTTTTTATTTTTTAAAATAATAAAAAATAATAAAATGAAAAAAATTATGCATCTAGAAAAGGGAACTTGTTATAATTGATGGAAGGAGACCAAAGGTAATTTTATCCTCATTTACTCAAACAATTAAGAGAAATTTCACTGTGATTACTAATTATCACCCAAAGGAGATTAGACATTGTTACAAATTATTAGGTAAAACCGTAATAATTAGAGAAAAAGAATCCACAATAACTGCATCAAACAATTGAATTTTTTTAATTCACTCAAAGAAATTATCAATCAACCATCGAGTGAAAATTAGACACAAAAGCATGATATACAAGACTTTATAACCATTACTATATCTGGCAACAAATATATTTTTAAATTATGCATCAAAATATGTCTTATTAATTTTTATCTTTTTTATTTATTTTATCATCTATTCTTTCAATATATATTATTATTCTCGTTAAAGAATGTTTTAAGGGCGTTTATTAGCTTTTACGTGGTAATGCTCTGTCCTATTCTAATCAATGTTCAATTTAATTTTGCACACTCATCAATGCACTACTACAATCCTCTGTATCTCTAATTGTTGTTGATTAAAAGTTATAAAAAAAATTATATGAAACAAATCAAATAAGATGTTAGTTGACTATAATAAACTTATAAATTGAGAATGAATACAAATAAAAAATAATTGATAAATACTGTAAAAAAAAATAAATTGAAAAAATATTAGAATGTTAGAGTAAAGTAGTTTTAAGAAGATTAACACACAATTACTCAAAAAAAATTAACACACAAAATATAAAGAATAATTGTCCTAAATAATTTCAACTATTGCGCATCTATTAAAAATAATTTCTATTATTGATTATTTCTTAATAATTCAATATTTATATATTTTTTACTAATAGTACCCCTTTTTATATTTTAACCAGCTACTGTATATACCTACTATCCATTATTCTTAATTTTTTCTCCTCGTGTTTTTTGGTTAGTCAAATTCTACTCCCCTTTAATTATAAATTAAAGTACCTACAATAACCGTATTAGAAAATTTGTCCCCACCAGGAGTGAAGTACTACTGGCATTGAAAAAACTGATCATCTTTCAATTCATTGCGATTGGTCAATTGAAAGAAAGTGGAAATGAGAGAATTCACAAGGCCCAAAATAGCTGTCCATCATAAATACTACTATCAGCATGCGACGTGAGTACATAAATATAAAGACAACAGTAAATTACACAACTTAATTACTACAAAACTTGTATTTATCTTTTGAGATATTTTTGTAACTCGATAAAATAATTTTAAATAAAAAGTTTATGTTCTTATTATATATATATATATGATGGGCTATTTATCTTATGTATAAGGCGCGTCCATTAGTAAATTCATTTCATACAGTAATTTGCGTTATCTTCCTTTTTTGTTACAAATTTTTTTACTATTGCACTAATAATTTTTTAATTGTCTTTATGTTCTTAAAAGAAAGTATCATATGATTTAAATATATGAGAATTTTAAAGTTATGTGTTGCAAATTCAAAGAGATAAAAGAAACTTTTGAATTTTCTATACAACTTCGAAAAAGCTCTTATTTTAGTTTGTATTGTGTAGTAAATTAAGAGGGTAAAAGAGTATTGCATTTATATATGTTGTAATGTTTTTACTGATTGTTATAATTATCTGCTACTACTATATTGTGATGAATTAAATATGGAATATTTTATAAGTAACACCATGAAAAAATATTCAAAGGGTAATCCTAACAAATATTATTAAAAAATCTGTGAGAATCGAATAAAAATGACCTTGATTCAGCTACAGAGTTCGAACAAATCACCGTGTGCCTTTGTTGTTGGTTATATTATTTAGTGTTTATGACAAATAGAGAGTAGTTTCGGAAACTTTGAAGATGTCGAGAATATAATCGATAGAATACCATACCATCATATCTAGAAAATCTTATTTGGTGGCAGGGTTCGGAGAAAGGTAACAAATAAATCATATTCGTACCTCCTTCAAAGAGAGGGTATGATCGAGAAATGTGGTCTAAGATACCCTAAATAGCGAGAGCCTTGCAAAGAAAACGGTGAGTGATATTAATTATGCATAAAAATTTATTACCTGCATATTCCAACACAACCGAAGCTAGGGTTGGATTGTTGGAATAAAAGATTAATATAAAAGAGCACAAATAAATACATGAGTAATATATAAATGGATATTTAAACAGGTCAACAATTAAAGAGCGTTTAGGGAAATTAAACTATTAAGATTAAATAGTGAAGTTTAAAGAAATCAATATTAGTATGCGAGATTTGAAATTAAATAAATTGTATTGTCATAGTTTGTAAATTGTCATTATACACACGTAAACAAGATTTGTCTCATTAGAGATCGGGTTTTTTAAGTTTAGAAGTATGTCGTATGTGTATTTATTATTTATGTAAATTTACTGTTGAAATTTGACATTTAAAATCAACTGTAAACACATTTTTAAACAATAATGAAACAGTAACCTCTAATTAGATGAGAAATATATAGAGTAATGACATTAAGAAAATAAAATACTTATTGATCGAATTCAATGGGCGTAAAAGTGCTAACTATTACGCCCATGTCGTTTTATTCATCTAGCATAATACTCCAGTATTTTTTTAATAGCTTACACTTTTATTAAAATGATCTCACAGAAAAGACTAAAGTGTAGCTGTTTAAAAAACAGAGGGAAAAAACAATGAAAAGAATCCAAATAAGGTCAATGTGCATACTTGTAGTGCGTCCATACCTTGAGTGTTGGCCGACGCATATGTACGTACAGTCCCATCCAAACCATTGTATGAGGTAAGGGGCATGGGGAGGGGATTGCGCCTTGGTGCTATTACATTTGAGTTACTAATAAATTATCAAAAATATTTAAATCACAAGAAAACTCAAAATCAAAGTAAGCACACTCCAATAGTTGATGTGCCCATCCATTGTAGCACTAATAGTGTGGCACTTTTGAGGACAAAATAACATCACTAACCTATAAGGGTCATGATCCTATTTTGTTAAACACCTTTTTTATGTTGCAATATTTTTACTAAATGCTCTTGAAATAATGTTCACAAGTTTGTTGTATGAATATTTACTTCATTTACATGAATCAATTCAAATGGCTTAGAAGCTATGAAGATTTGAGATAAAACCAAAATTCAAATAGTTTTAGACTCTTTAAACTCAAATCGGATGATATTTATTATGGACTCAATGCCTATTTAACAATAACATTGAAAGTTCATTTGGAAAAATTGTAACACCCTCAGAATAGGTCAGACTTTTGAAAACACCTTTAATGAAAAAACATGAGCCAAAACCTACTCATGGGAGTGTTACCGCCACATCTATTTCTAATAAAATAAACGTAAGGCTTAACGACTAAGAAATAACTTAATAACTTTAAATCCAACAAAGGGTCTTACAACATCAGAGAAAACTGAAACACAATCTATGTCCATATAAAATTTAAACAACTTAAGGTAAAATTTAAACTGAAATACGACTCTAACAAAAGCTATGTTTCTAGGTGATCCTCACTCCACGATTCCCACGCAATCAATATCCTGCGACATAAGAATGCAAGAAAACAGGGAAAAACTCCCAAAATCAGAAAATTGAGTAATTCCAACTCCATCCCGTAAAATGATTAAATTTGTAACACCCCGGCCCCTCGGACCGCTAGTGACTACTCATGTAGACTGTAGACTGGCCCCACAAACCAACACAAATCTTTCCAGCGCACCTTGGCCTCACTCGCGCACACCCGGGAACACTTCCCAGAAGATCACACATCCTAAGATTGCTCCCCACCAAGCACACTCACCCCCACTTAAGAATACAACGTCCTCGTTGGACCGTAACTTTAGGATCTTTTCCCCCGCTAGGTGCACTGAACACTATCAGTCACGGTGGCAGGGTTGCTCTGATACCATTTGTAACACTCCGGCCCCTTGGACCGCTGGTGACTACACATATAGACTATAAACTGGCCCCACAAACCAACACAAGTCTTTCCAGTGCACTTTGGCCTCACTCGCGCGCACTCGGGAACACTTTCCAAAAGGTCACCCATCCTAAGATTGCTCCCCACCAAGCACGCTTAACTGTGGAGTTCTTAGCAAATAGGCTTTCCAGAAAAGAAGATCCACCTTGTTGATATGAATAGTTTGTCAATCTTTTTTCAAGCTAAATCTAAGGTATTACAAAAATAGTTTGACTGGCTCCCTTATAAACCAAGTTTACGGACTCTTCTATGAACTAATTGTCATATTTAATTATCTTCATTTAAATCCCCATAATATAACTACTCTTTAATCTAACTGACACCCCACATTTCCCCTCGGCCAACCTAATAACGCCATCATGTCTCTTATGATTTACAACTATAAATACCCCTGAATTGGCAAAAAAAGAACCTAAAAAATACTATTCTGGAAATGCCTTTCAATCCTCACCTCAAAAATATCCTTCTACGAAAATAAGGCTTTACCGAAACTTCTAATCCAATCTATCTTATAAAAAACCAAGCTAAAACTATGTCTATTGAGCAGACTCTTTGACTACTCAAATCCTTGAGAGAGACGGTCATTTTGAGAAACCACCTTTAATTGGCCGACCATTATATTTTTAAAAATATTTTAAGTAGGCATTAAAAGTAATGTAAGTAAACATGTAAAATATTAAAAGTAGGCATTAAAGATATGGTAAGTAAGCATTAAGATAATGTAAGTAGACATTAAGAATACGATAAAACATTAATTTTTAATGGATCGGGCTTAAAATACGTCTCTCAAAAAGACGATCTCTGAAGAGACTAGCTGCTTTGACTAACTTGAGCATTGTAGGGATTTTTATGGGAGATTTTTCCTTAGATTAGTTTCCCTAGTGGTTACAAGTCTTGGACATCACAAAAATTGGTTGGTATTTGATCATTATTTCACGAAAGGGTCACTCACTATTCTCAGTCATCATTATTATTCGGTTCTTCATTGTTATTTTTCAAAATAGGCAATTCTTGAAATCAAATTTTATTTACTTTATAACATGTCTAACATTCACCACGAGTAAATATTCACATCCTCATCATCTAAACTACGCAACATTTTTTGTTAGTGATAGTGAAAAGGTTATTTTTATATACTTTAGCAAACAATCATCTAAAACTTCAAATGAATAAAAAGCACAGATATTTTAACAAGTCAATTGTACTTCATATAATGTAAAATCAAAGAACTACTATTGAAAATGACAACAAAAAAAAAAAAAAAAAAAAAATCTTGGAGCATACATTTGAGCTACCAATAAAGAACCAAAAAATTAGATAACAAAAAAAAACTTAAAAGCAAAGTAGCACACTCCATTCTCCAATAGTTAAAATGCCCAACAAATGTAGCACTAAAAGAGTGACACTTTAGAGAAGCACATAATAGCATCACCAACCTCAAAGGAATGCCCTCAAGTGGTGGGTTGAGATGCCACTAAGAGATGCACATGATTCAATCACAAGTTTACCACTACTCAATACTCATCACCCTTCAATTGGGGATTTTAACTAACATTTTACTAAAGTACCTTTAATTTTAAATACACACAATAACTCTATAATAGCATATACCATTACATCAAAGAAATCAAAAGCACTTAATAATAATACATATTTTACCAAAGGGTCTAACTTCCCATTCCAAACATTCAAGTGCTAATACCCCACACATACATAAAAGCAAAACAAAAGATACATAAAATAGCCAAATAACATATTGTTTTAATATGATTAATGATGAACCACATCAAAAGACCAACTACTACACTCTCCCTCGTGCCATTCCTACCATTAAAGTTATGACCCACTCTTTGAAAATTACTCTTAATTTTAACCCCTTATAAAAGACATACACCAAAAGTTTACTTATGGGTCCCACTTAAAACCCAATATGGGGCGTGCATTTCTCTGATATGGAGATTTTAGGGTCCATCTTTGAATCATTGGGAACTTCTTCAATCCACTATAGAGTAAAACTAACCCTTCTTCAGGAGGCCAAGAACAGAGGAGATTCTAAAAGCTACTATAATCTTCACCAATGACATATTTCAACTTATATAGAGCTCTTCTATAGGCCTATCCCTAAAGATGTGGCTCTTAATTTCAGAGTTTTAAGGTAGTTTATTGCTTCATCCAAAACCATAACTGCATCTTTGCCATTTCCGCCCGGAAGTATGGTCTGCAACAGGCTGACTGTCTCACGTATTTTCTCCTTCCTCTCCCGCTTGTTGCCTGAAAAAAAGCAGACCTTGCTGTGCCTTGTGGGATGAGCACCAGCACAGCTGGATTCGGCATCGTCTTCTGTGGAGCACTTGGGGTTGAATGAGCTTCGGCTGTATGTGATGGAGGGAATGTCATAACTACTGTTGCAGAGCTTCTGCCTTTTAGAAGGTCCGGCAGAACTCGCTACTTCATCCATGTCATCGTTTGCATCTAACCAATCCTGCTTTTCGTAAGCAGTCGTCAAGCTTGGGGAACGCCCCGTGCTTGTTTCTTCACCGTCGTCACTGTAATTGGCTTCCTCGTCTGAAGAGAGTAAAGCATCGATATCTTCTGTGTCTTCATGCGTCTCATTAACCTCGTTTTCACCATCCAATTCATCGGTCAGATTAGGTCCTGAAAGGAGTCCACTGCTCCCATAGCCATGCTCATCACCGTTCACATTGTAGTTACACATCGATTTTTGGTTCCAAGAGTTGAGCTGCTGGTTTGAAGTTCCAATCATAGAACTTAATACCAAGGTTGTTTTGTTGCCTGTCCGATCAAAAACAAGGAATTGCTTTGGAGCATGTCGAACATCAGGGGGAGAAATATTTTCCTCCTCGCGATTTTCATTAGCAGCTGCAGAAACCTTGCCAAGAAAAGTAGTTTCTGGCATAAACTTATCGTAATGAGTCGTATTGGGTACAAGACCTTGCCTGAATCTGGGCAAACAGTAAAACCACCCATGTGGTTCCTTCATTTGACCCGTCTTGAAATTGGATTGCTCCGGAAATCCAAACGAAGGCAAGGGCCCACTCATAGGAGCTGCATCGGTACAAGGAATTGCAGAAGGAATGCCATAGTTTTGCATCCCAGGATTGAAAGGCAGTTTCAGAGATTCAACGTTAGAAAACTGCTCATCGTGCTGCCGTTGATGTAGCCAGGACTCATAGTCCTTTCCCATCAAGGCAAAAAACTATCTGCACATTCAAGTTGTGGCAATTGTTTAAGGGTTGACGATCAACTATACGATAATAGAGATTCAGCTAATGAACAAGAACAATACCACAAAAAGGGTGATTCGAAAGCCTCGCTTTGTGATTGCTTGAATTTTGTATCCAAGAAGAATTAGGAAAAAAAAAGAACCTAGCTGAACCAAAACCCCCAAAACCCACAACTATAATCCTATCTACGTGACTGGCTTGAGCAAGTGACGGAAGTATTCGGCCTGCAATATACCAGTACAAGTGTATTAGAAACAGCCAGTTACTCACCAATATCAACTTTCATCTACATTTCAACTAAATCATCATCAGCATACTCGGCTCTAATCAAGGTCTAGGGAGGGTTGAAAGCCGGCAAACCATACTCTTATCTAAAGAAGATAAGGAGATTGCAGCCAGTGAGACCCTCAACTCGACTCAAAATCGAACTGACACACCCTAGTGAACCATTCAAAAGGACCTTACTAATTTATTGACCATTACTCAAAACATATAACTTCAGTCCATTATAGTGAACCATAACAATTCAAAACCATTATTGAGCATCCTTCAACAATACATTAAAATGCATTATATGCATATCAAATGAATCATTGATTCACATTTCAATCCAGGTTTTACATACCAATCCCAAAAAATTCAAAGTCAAAAATACCACACTAATATTACATTCAACTAGAGGTGTTCATTCGAGTTATCGGGTTGATTTCAGGTTGATTTCGGGTTGATTTCCGTATCTACATTGATTTTTGCATAATTGTAAATCTATTTTTAAGTCGGGTCAAATCGGGTTCAGTTACGAGGTCGGTGAATATCGGATATCAGTTCTGTTTTGAACACCTCTACACTCAATTAATTTCTTTTGCAGAACTCTAGGTTGAAAGGTACATTAATAAACAAATTCATGACAAAAAAACATGAATAATAACCAACTAATCCATTTCCAACATCAATAACTCACTATTAATACAAATCAAAGCAAACAAACAACAAATTGGCATAAAATAAAATAAAATAAAAAAATACATAAAATAAAGGAGGACAAACCTGGCAATCGCAAAGAGGTTGAAAGCAAGCAATGACTCTAACTATGATGGTAGAAAATCCAGCAACTCCATTTTCATGTTTCAAAGCCCGGAATCTTGTCTGACTTGCTGCTTGGCACACCATAACTACTCCCAACACCCCAACACAAACCAACCCTTTCTTTTAAGGAAAGGAACACCCAATTACTCTTTCTATCTTCCAATCAAAACCCTAATCTTATATTTCTATTTAAATCACCAAAATGAAAAAAAAATTAGCTAATCCTTCGAACATAGCAGGGTATAACAATGATAAAGGTTGAACCCATGTAGTATAATTTGGTGATTCACTGATTTATTATGAATAATTTCAAAAAAATTGAGTGTCAAAAAAAATGGGGATGATTTATAAAGGTTAAATTACAGAATTACACGGCAATATAAGTTCAAAGAGACGACTTTCCGAAACACATCTACTGAAAGGCAAAACCACCGCATGCTGTTTCTTAACAAATCGCCACTTTTTTAACTTTTATTTAGATATTCTCCCCCCTTTTGTTGCTCCACTATCCAAAATTCCTGCAAAAAATTGTAAAAAAATTAGGTCAATTTATATATCAGTCAAAAGTTTACAACCCATCAATTAAAAAGTGTAAAATAAAGGAATTTCTTCAAAACCCATCAAAGATCTTAACTAAATTGTAAAATTGTTTACTACCCAGATATTGAAATCAATGATTTTAAAAAAAAATAAAGGAGTTAATGAGGGAAGAATTACCTGGAAGATCTGAAAAGAAGAAGATTTTTGGTGAAATGAGTTCAAGACAGAAAAGTAGATAGGAAGATTAGAGGCAATCAAAGTTTAGAGAGAGAGGGGGAAGGCGTGAGTGATAGTGAGAGAAAATGAATGCACAGATAGAGAGAAGATGAGGGGAAAGAGTGTTAAATGTTGTTATATAAAGAATGAAAATTGACGTTATTGTCCTTCAAACGTGTGGGCTTTGCTTTGCTTTGCCTATGAGAGTATGAGGTGTGGGGGAATGCCCATGGAGATGCTACGGTGGATGTCATGCGTGCCTATCACTCACTAGTAACAAGTCGCAACTCATAACTCTCCAAGCTTCTTAGTTCATCCTAAAGATGTTTAATCGGGTCATTGGGTGATGTTTATGTTAGATGTCTTTAATTAGTTTAAAAGTAAGTCTTGTATCCATGTTGATTTTGAATAATTGACAATTTATTTTTAATGTTAGGTTATATCAGATTTGATTACAAGGTCAGGTAAATGTCAGGTCGCGTCTGTATTGAACATAGTTCTTCCGTTTCTTTTTACTTGCAGTTAGAGGTGTTCAAATGGGCTTGATGACCTGTTATTCACCTAACTTTGTAACTAAATTCGAAATCAATACGATGATCCAAATAATTACATTTACTTGCAACTCACTAAATAAACATATTAAGAGGTTTTTTTGGTTAGGGCTTAATTTCCTTGAATTTTCTAATTGTTTTAATATTTTTTAATTTTTGTGCAATATACAACTATGATAATTTCTTGAGGCGGAGGAAATAAATGAATAATTGCCAACAAATAGTGTAGGTAAATCCAGATTCTTGTGTTAATTTTAAATTCGCTTGTTCGGCATAACAAGTCAATTCTTAAAAATATGGCAAAGGAAATTGAAAATTTCCACAATTAGAGAAAAGGAATGGTTTAAATTATAGGAAAAATTATCGAGATGATCGACTGCAGCAAGTAACCTATGAATAATCGGAACTTTGAAGAATATTTGCCAAGAGTATACCATGATGACCGACTGCAGCAAGTAATTTTTGCAAAAAAAAAAATATAGTATAAAAACGTTAATAAAAAAGCTAGAAAAAATTAACCACCGCATCCCCTCTCTAGCCGCCCCTCCCCCTCGCCCCACTGCATCCCCTCGCCACTAGTGGTAAATTGGTGGGTGTAGAAAGTAAGGTGACAACTAGCAAACTGGGTGTTAATGAGGTGGGAGGTGGGAGGTGGGAGGGGGGAGGGGTGGCCGTGAGGGGAGCAGTCGAAATTTTGAAAATATATTTACTTCTTTAAAAAAAAAGTTATTATTTTAGTTTTTCTTTGTTTTTTGTTAATTTAGCTAGAAAAATAGGTCATAATGTGCATAATATTTTTTGATAAGTGACCTTATAGTTTAAACTATTTATGATTAGTCATAATTTGAGATTATTCCAAAAAGATCAATTTCCTAAATTATATTGATTGATAAGTTCAGAAAAATATGTTCAATTGCAAATAAAATGCGACCGAAAGTCTTTCTAATGGGCTATACATCTACTATTAGATGATTTTTTTTTGTCAGAAACCACTAAATTAATTTCTAATTGACTTATTTTTATATAGTATCCTTTACATTAAATATTGGGAGGAAGAGATCAATATTTTAACAAAATACATAAGTTAAAAAAGTTTCTAGAATAGTAAAAACTTCAAATCCTCCCTAAAAATTTTCTAGAATAGTAAAAACTCCAAATTCTCCCTAAAAAATTTAGTGACCTAAACTTTGACTTGCAAAATAAATAATACTCCTAACGACTATCACTACGTTGAAAAGTGTTATTCACTATATATCCTAAAAGAGATACGCAACAAAATAATATAAACAATTAATTTCAAGTTGGATTGATTACAAGTGAAATGATATTAGACTGACTCAATAGTGGCTTTGCTCGATTGGAGTATCAAGTTTGGGCAATTGTGAGTTGTCTTAATATCATGTTAAGTTTTTTTTTTTTTTTTTTTTTTTTTTTTTTTTTTTTTTGCAATTTGTGTGTCTGATTGATGCTAAATCTGATAAATCATAGGTCGAATCTATTGTGATTCTCAAGTTATTTTGATTTTTAGAATATAGTGTTAACTAATACCTATCGAGATAAGGTTAGGTTTGGGTCATCAATAAGTTGGAAGAAAGTCAATTTTGGTTAATTGCATATATTTTTTTGACTTTATATATTAGATGTAGATTGTTCTTAAGTCAATTTGTAATGCCCCGAATTTTTCTCTATGGCATAATTTCCATTTTATTCCTCTTTCTAGTTACTTTTCTTTAAGTTTAGTCTTTAATTTAAAATAATTTATTATGATATTATTTGTGATTTGTTATAACTATCTCTTTTATGCTTTATAATGTGATTTAAAATGTGCATGAGTTATTATTATTATTATTATTATTATTATTATTATTATTATTATTATTACTATTATTATTATTGTTGTCATGTTAATATATTATTTTCATTAGATTTATGTACTACTATTATATGTCCTAGGTTATTTATTTTTGGACCAATTTGTGGTAACAAGTTTTAAATTAGGAGGACTAAATAATTTTTTAGTACACTATTATCATGATAAGCTTTTAAAATTAGTGTTTAATTAGGTTAATTGATTCTAATTTATGCTTAATTAATTGGTACATTCTAGAATGGAATGAATGCATGAACATCCTTCAAATCTTTTCATTTTCTTTTCTTCAAGTTGATTGAACTTCCTAATGCTCATAAATTCTCAACCATTATGAAGAGTCTTTTGGGATGGTTTTTCCCCTCCTATAAATACTAGCCTATTGTTATGGAAATTTTCATTCATTCATAAACTAGCTCATAAACTTTCTTTCTCTCATTCTTTTCTCTCAAAATAAAAAAAAAAAAAATACTTGCTTTATTTTTCTTCAAGTGTCAAAATATTATCATATTTTTGGGTAACTTTTGAAGACTTATTTTGAATTATTCAAGCTTACTTCAAGGAATTTATTTTGCAAATTATTTGGGAGATTTTCTTGGAGTTTTCTTTAATCTTCTAAAGATTATTACTTTCCTCCATTATCCAGGTAACTAGATTTTTCTTCACTTAGTTTCTTAATTAAACATAGAAGTCTTGTTTAGAATTAATTAAAATTTAAATTGATTAATTCGGTTTTATATAGTAAATTTTGCTTTAATTATTTTCGTGCATATATTATTGTTATTTTAATCTTCTATGATGTGTTATAACATAGATTAAATTAGGATTGGTTAAAATTTATTTTCGTGATTTGAATAATTTTATTTTAAATTATTATGAAAATCTGGAAAATCTACACTTTTTATTAATAGTAATTTGGCTGTAATTTATTGATTTTAATTTATTTTCACATTATTTTAACACTAAAATATGTTACAATCAGTAGGTAATAGTGTAAATTGATTTTGATGAATTTGGATTTAATTTTACAAAATTATTATTTAATGATGGCTTAAACTACTTAATTTGAATTTTGTGAATTAATTAAGGTTAAGAGGAATTAAAACCTGATTTAATTTATTAATTTATTATTTTTGGTCATGTACCTAATTGCTTGGTTATGTGTTAATTTCATGTACTACTTATTTATTTAATTAGATAGTTTATGACCATTTGTTGTTAAAGTCATGTAAATAGAGAACTTGACTTTGGCATTGACTTCGACCTTGACCATTGACTTTTGTTGACTATTATAATGGCTATGTGATTTTATTTTGATGGTTTATAAAACTGTTTTGTTGCTTGTCGACAAGTTTACACTTAAGAATAAAATAACATTGTCTGTAGTATATTCTTGCCAAGAGTTGTAGTAAGGTGTATTCTTGATTAAGTTCGAATTATCCTTATTCCAAACTCAGACATTACCACTTAAACTGTATGATTTTGATCTTGATTGGTTTTGAACTACTCCTTTGGAGTTTTGGTATTTTGGAAACGGTCATTGTGGCCTTTGGGTTCTTAAGGGTAAATCCATAGTGGTTCCTTATGAACATTTGATTTGGTTTTGGAATTTGACTTTTGGGTTCTTAAGGGTAAATCCATAGTGGTTCCTTATGAACATTGGTTTTGTTGTTATTTGGAAATCGTTGGGTAAGTCCATAGTGGTTCCTTCGATTGGACAGCACATCTATAGTAGATTGGTTTTAGATTTAGTTGTCGTTCTCGTTATGCTGGATCTTCGGAAAACGAGAGAGATTGGCCATTCTTAGACAGGGTTATATCATTGTGGTTGACCCGAGGTTCGCCCTGACTTTATCTAGGCTTAGTGGGCCGCGAATTTGTTCACTGCGTCTGTTCCAAGTACGACTTGAAAATATTGTTAACTTGATTTTTTGTTAAATTGTTTTGGAAAAGTTATCCTTGGTTTTAATTGATTTGGTTACCCTACTTTGGTATTAATTGAATTGATCAACATTATTTGACTCTATTGGTTTGTATGGTTGGATCGTTGTTAATTGGTTTGAATTTTAATTAAGTCTCGCATTAGTTCTTTGTTTAAATTTGAACCTTTGTGTTAAGAACAGTCTAGTTACTGGCCACTAAGTGGTAATTTGCGGTTTAGTTGTTGCAGGTGATGATTGAATTCACTCGGAGCGACTGGGGAATAAGACTGAGAGATGTAGGGTTACCTAGAACATTAAGTTGAAGTTTAGATGTTTTATTTATTTTTGTTTATGGGAGTGTTTTACTCCCTGGATTATTATGTAATGACTTTTTGATTTACTTTATTCGAAGTTATAAATTTATTTTGAAAATTTTAGTGACCCAACTTAGTGTATTGTTTCCGCCAATACACCCTATATTAAGACGGGTCATTACAGTTGGTATCAGAGCCAAACGGTTCCGAGGCTTGCTTGAGTAAGTTACTTGGAATCTAAGCAATTGACTTGACCATAGAGTGAGGATTACTTGGGTAGTAAGAAATGGGAATTGCTTTTAGAAAAGCAAGGAAGTATGTAAGACTACATATAAATTTCTGTTTTTGTAGGATGCCTCCTAGAAGAAGAACCTCTGCTGAGAAGGAGTCTTCTCGCCAACGTCTGAGAGCTCTAGAGAATGCTATTATTGCCCTCGCAAATCGATCCACTGGTCCGGCTAACAACCAGTCTGTCTTTGATCGGTTTGATCGTCACCGTCCCCCAACCTATGAGGGTACTGCCGATCCTGTAGTTCTCGAAGGTTGGTTGCGTGAGATAGAAAAACTCTTTGACGCGACCGGCTGCCCAGATGCTGAAAAGGTAGCTATTGGCTCGTATTACCTGAAGAAAGAGGCTGACAACTGGTGGGGTATGGTCAAAGCTGAATGTCTTGCTACCACTGGCTTTGGGTGGGAACAGTTCTCCACGAAGTTGAAGGAGAGATTCTATCCAGACGAGTTGAGGTGGCTGAAAAGAGAAGAGTTTCTCTCTCTGGAACAGGGTTCTATGTCGGTGCAAGCATATACTGACAAGTTCACAGAGTTGTCTCGTTTTGCTGCTGTTTTGATCCCTTCTGAAGCTGAGAAAGTGAGGTTGTATGTGAGGAGGTTAGACGCCCGGATTAGGGTACCAGTGATGTGTTCAGGTCCTGCTACTTTCCAGAAGGCTTATGAAGTTGCCCTTAGTGCTTATGCTGCAGTTCAGGAAGAAGAAGCTGCTAGGCGTGCTCTCACAGCCAAGAGGCCCCCTCCCTCATTTCATACTGCAAACCCCTCCAAGAAGTCTAAGCTTATTCCTGCGAACAAGGGGAGTACTTCTGATTCTAGACCAAAGAAGTGTTTCAAGTGCCAGAAAGATTGGCACCCTGGCAAAAATTGTGATGGTTCTGCTGTCAAGTGTTTCTATTGCAATGGTGAGGGTCACCGTTCGTACTCTTGCCCTAAGAATTCTGATGCAGGCAAGACAATTACTGGTGGTAATGCCCCTCTCCGCAACAGGGTTTATAATATGACCGAAACCGAGGAAGAATCGGATGTTGATGTCATTGCCGGTACTATTCTCGTAAACTCTATTCCTGCTTATGTTTTATTTGATACTGGTGCTACTGCTTCTTTCATCTCTTCTTCCTTTATTGAAAAAGCCAAGTTGAACTCTTCTATGTCTGTTAAATCTATGATCTCCCTTCCTAATGGGGAGAAAATTTCTTGTCATCGCGCTTTTCGAAGCGTTCCTGTTATCATTAACAAGGTAGAATTGACTGCAAATCTTAAAGAGTTCCCCATGGACGAATTCGATGTGATATTCGGCATGGATTGGTTGAAGGAATACCGAGCTGTATTCCATTGTAGGGATGAGAAGGTGGTATTGAGAAACCATAAAGGGGAGAGAGTTTCTTATTCTAACACCAAAGCAAAGCCTGGTGTGAAGATCATCTCTGCTATAAAGATGATGAAAATACAAAGGAAAGGGAATGAAGTTTTCTTGTGCAAAGTGACTGAAGTCTCCGAAGGCGTTAAGCTTGAAGACATTCCCATTGTCAGAAACTATCCAGATGTATTTCCCGAAGAATTACCTGGAATCCCTCCCGAAAGAGATGTAGAATTTGGGATTGATTTGATTCCAGGTACCGCTCCTATTTCTAAACCCCCCTATAGAATGGCACCCTCAGAAATGCAAGAGTTAAAGACTCAGTTGCAAGAGCTTATCGATAAGGGTTTTATAAGGCCCAGTGCTTCTCCTTGGGGTGCTCCAGTTCTATTTGTGAAGAAGAAAGATGGTAGTATGCGGCTGTGTATTGACTACCGTGAACTGAACAAGGTAACTATCAAAAATAGATATCCCTTGCCAAGAATTGACGATCTTTTTGATCAATTAAAGGGCGCGGGTGTCTTTTCTAAAATTGACCTTAGGTCTGGTTACCATCAGATCCCTGTGAGGGAAGATGATATTCAAAAGACGGCTTTCCGGACTAGATATGGGCATTATGAATTTGTCGTCATGCCCTTCGGTCTTACGAATGCCCCTGCTGTGTTTATGGACCAGATGAATAGGTCCTTTCACGAGTTGTTGGATGAATGTGTAGTTGTCTTCATTGACGACATCTTGGTATTCTCGAAGGATGAAGAAGAGCATGTTAAACATCTAGAAATGGTGTTAAACATTCTCAGGAAGCAGAAATGGTTTGCCAAGTTCTCAAAATGTGAATTCTGGCTTAAGAAAGTGGCATTTCTAGGCCATGTTATTAGCAAGGAAGGTGTGAAGGTTGATCCAACGAAGATTAAAGCTATTATAGAATGGGCAAGTCCCTCTAGTGTAACTGAAGTTCGGAGTTTTCTAGGACTTGCAGGCTATTATCGAAGGTTTGTGCATAACTTCTCTATTATTGCTCAACCTTTGACAAAATTGATGAAGAAAGACTGCAAGTTTAGATGGTCCGAAGAGTGCGAAAAGGCTTTTCAGTTATTGAAAGAAAAGCTCACATCTGCTCCTGTCTTAGTCTTGCCGATAGAAGGAGAGGAGTATGAGGTGTTCAGTGATGCCTCGAAGAGTGGACTAGGGTGTGTGTTGATGCAACGGGGTAAGGTTATTGCCTATGCTTCAAGGCAATTAAAAGTTCATGAGAAGAATTACCCTACGCATGATCTTGAATTGGCTGCAGTGGTGTTTGCATTAAAGATTTGGCGACACTATTTATATGGTGTTTCGTGCAAGATTTACACTGATCATAAAAGCCTCAAGTATATTTTCACTCAGAAAGAATTGAATATGCGTCAGAGGCGCTGGCTCGAGCTTGTCAAGGATTATGAATTGACCTTGGAGTATAAGGAAGGAAAGGCTAATAGGGTTGCTGATGCCCTGAGTCGAAAGCCTGGACCCTTGCTGAATTTTATGAAGGTTCTCTCTAAGGACTTATGTGAGGAATTCCGCAAGATGGAAATTGAAGTGGTATCATTGGGTGGGGTTAAAGCTCGCTTAAGCGCTATGAGTTCTGAGCCTGCTCTTTATGCTGAGTTAAGAGAGAAGCAACAGAATGATCCTAAGCTTCGGAAGATTCGGGCTGCAAAGGCTCAAGGACGAGCTGGGAGTTTTGATATTGCAGAGGATGGGAGTATGAAGTTCAAAGGGCGATGGTGTGTGCCTAATGATCCGATTTTGAAGAACGAAATCATGAGTGAAGCTCATAACACTCCTTATTCAGTACATCCTGGAGGTTCGAAGATGTATAAGGACCTCAAGCTAAGCTTTTGGTGGCCTTGTATGAAAAAAGAGGTTGCTGAATTTGTTGCCAAGTGTTTGGTGTGTCAGAAGGTGAAGATTGAGCATCAAAGGCCAGGTGGTTTGTTACAACCCCTTCCTATTCCAGCATGGAAGTTTGACTCCGTTTCCATGGATTTTGTGATGGGGCTTCCTAATGCCGCTGGTGGCTTGAATGCAGTGTGGGTAATAGTTGATCGCTTGACCAAGGTTGCCAGATTTATTCCTATGAAGAAGACTTGGTCAATGGAACAAATGGCGGAGGCTTATTCAAATGAAATCATAAGGTTGCATGGTGTACCTAGGGAAATTGTGTCCGATCGTGATCCCAGGTTCTTATCTCATTTCTGGTCCTCGTTACAAAAGGCTTTTGGTACTAAGTTGAAGTTGAGTACCGCTTTCCATGCTGCAACTGATGGGCAAACGGAGAGAACAATCCAGACTTTGGAAGACATGCTCCGTGCTTGTGCCCTGGAATTCCAAGGCTCGTGGGTGAAGTCTTTAAGCTTGGTAGAGTTCTCTTACAACAACAGCTATCATGCGAGCATCCAAATGGCTCCCTACGAGGCTCTTTATGGTAGGAAATGTCGTAGTCCTACTTTCTGGAGCGACATAAGTGATTCGTTGGTGTTGGGACCCGATCTTATCCAATCTACTATAGATAAGGTCAAAGTTATTCAAGCAAAGATGAAGGCTGCCCAGGATCGACAAAAGTCTTATGCCGATTTGAGTAGGAGACCTATTACTTATGATGTTGGGGATAAGGTGCTTTTGAAGGTGTCCCCAATGAAGGGAGTAATGAGATTTGGTGTGAAGGGCAAGCTCAGCCCTAAGTATGTGGGTCCTTATGAGGTACTTGAGAGGATTGGTGAAGTGGCTTATAAGTTGGCTTTGCCAGTCGAGCTATCTAAGGTTCACAATGTGTTCCATGTCTCTCAGTTACGGCGTTATCGAAGTGACCCTTCGCATGTTATAGCCGTAGAGTCGGTAGAGGTCAACCCTAATTTGACTTTCGAGGAGAAGCCAATCAAAATCCTTGATCGTCAGGCGCGTTCTCTGAGGAGAAAGGAAGTGCCATTAGTGAAAGTTTTGTGGCGTAGTCAAAAGTATGAACAAGCCACTTGGGAAACTGAGGAGTCAATGCGACTTAAGTATCCCGAGTTGTTTGTAGCCGAACAAAGGTAATTATTTCGTCCTTGTTTCGTTATCTTTCTTTTTGTAAGTTCGAGGACGAAACTTTTTATAAGTGGGTAGGATTGTAATGCCCCGAATTTTTCTCTATGGCATAATTTCCATTTTATTCCTCTTTCTAGTTACTTTTCTTTAAGTTTAGTCTTTAATTTAAAATAATTTATTATGATATTATTTGTGATTTGTTATAACTATCTCTTTTATGCTTTATAATGTGATTTAAAATGTGCATGAGTTATTATTATTATTATTATTATTATTATTATTATTATTATTATTATTACTATTATTATTATTGTTGTCATGTTAATATATTATTTTCATTAGATTTATGTACTACTATTATATGTCCTAGGTTATTTATTTTTGGACCAATTTGTGGTAACAAGTTTTAAATTAGGAGGACTAAATAATTTTTTAGTACACTATTATCATGATAAGCTTTTAAAATTAGTGTTTAATTAGGTTAATTGATTCTAATTTATGCTTAATTAATTGGTACATTCTAGAATGGAATGAATGCATGAACATCCTTCAAATCTTTTCATTTTCTTTTCTTCAAGTTGATTGAACTTCCTAATGCTCATAAATTCTCAACCATTATGAAGAGTCTTTTGGGATGGTTTTTCCCCTCCTATAAATACTAGCCTATTGTTATGGAAATTTTCATTCATTCATAAACTAGCTCATAAACTTTCTTTCTCTCATTCTTTTCTCTCAAAATAAAAAAAAAAAAGAATACTTGCTTTATTTTTCTTCAAGTGTCAAAATATTATCATATTTTTGGGTAACTTTTGAAGACTTATTTTGAATTATTCAAGCTTACTTCAAGGAATTTATTTTGCAAATTATTTGGGAGATTTTCTTGGAGTTTTCTTTAATCTTCTAAAGATTATTACTTTCCTCCATTATCCAGGTAACTAGATTTTTCTTCACTTAGTTTCTTAATTAAACATAGAAGTCTTGTTTAGAATTAATTAAAATTTAAATTGATTAATTCGGTTTTATATAGTAAATTTTGCTTTAATTATTTTCGTGCATATATTATTGTTATTTTAATCTTCTATGATGTGTTATAACATAGATTAAATTAGGATTGGTTAAAATTTATTTTCGTGATTTGAATAATTTTATTTTAAATTATTATGAAAATCTGGAAAATCTACACTTTTTATTAATAGTAATTTGGCTGTAATTTATTGATTTTAATTTATTTTCACATTATTTTAACACTAAAATATGTTACAATCAGTAGGTAATAGTGTAAATTGATTTTGATGAATTTGGATTTAATTTTACAAAATTATTATTTAATGATGGCTTAAACTACTTAATTTGAATTTTGTGAATTAATTAAGGTTAAGAGGAATTAAAACCTGATTTAATTTATTAATTTATTATTTTTGGTCATGTACCTAATTGCTTGGTTATGTGTTAATTTCATGTACTACTTATTTATTTAATTAGATAGTTTATGACCATTTGTTGTTAAAGTCATGTAAATAGAGAACTTGACTTTGGCATTGACTTCGACCTTGACCATTGACTTTTGTTGACTATTATAATGGCTATGTGATTTTATTTTGATGGTTTATAAAACTGTTTTGTTGCTTGTCGACAAGTTTACACTTAAGAATAAAATAACATTGTCTGTAGTATATTCTTGCCAAGAGTTGTAGTAAGGTGTATTCTTGATTAAGTTCGAATTATCCTTATTCCAAACTCAGACATTACCACTTAAACTGTATGATTTTGATCTTGATTGGTTTTGAACTACTCCTTTGGAGTTTTGGTATTTTGGAAACGGTCATTGTGGCCTTTGGGTTCTTAAGGGTAAATCCATAGTGGTTCCTTATGAACATTTGATTTGGTTTTGGAATTTGACTTTTGGGTTCTTAAGGGTAAATCCATAGTGGTTCCTTATGAACATTGGTTTTGTTGTTATTTGGAAATCGTTGGGTAAGTCCATAGTGGTTCCTTCGATTGGACAGCACATCTATAGTAGATTGGTTTTAGATTTAGTTGTCGTTCTCGTTATGCTGGATCTTCGGAAAACGAGAGAGATTGGCCATTCTTAGACAGGGTTATATCATTGTGGTTGACCCGAGGTTCGCCCTGACTTTATCTAGGCTTAGTGGGCCGCGAATTTGTTCACTGCGTCTGTTCCAAGTACGACTTGAAAATATTGTTAACTTGATTTTTTGTTAAATTGTTTTGGAAAAGTTATCCTTGGTTTTAATTGATTTGGTTACCCTACTTTGGTATTAATTGAATTGATCAACATTATTTGACTCTATTGGTTTGTATGGTTGGATCGTTGTTAATTGGTTTGAATTTTAATTAAGTCTCGCATTAGTTCTTTGTTTAAATTTGAACCTTTGTGTTAAGGACAGTCTAGTTACTGGCCACTAAGTGGTAATTTGCGGTTTAGTTGTTGCAGGTGATGATTGAATTCACTCGGAGCGACTGGGGAATAAGACTGAGAGATGTAGGGTTACCTAGAACATTAAGTTGAAGTTTAGATGTTTTATTTATTTTTGTTTATGGGAGTGTTTTACTCCCTGGATTATTATGTAATGACTTTTTGATTTACTTTATTCGAAGTTATAAATTTATTTTGAAAATTTTAGTGACCCAACTTAGTGTATTGTTTCCGCCAATACACCCTATATTAAGACGGGTCATTACACAATTACATATTAAAAGTGCCATATCATGGAACAACATCAAACTAGGTTGAATTGTTATGAGTCACCACTAGAGATGGTAACGAGTCTAGATTTTGTTCTAAACTATTATGATTTTCAAAACTCATATCCGGATTCGTGGATATTGTGGATCCAGTACCGGATTCGGGTCCAAAACGGGTCTGACTATTTTTTACATTTCTTTAATTTTTGTATTGAGATTGCGATAAAGCTAAAATTCATTGACTAATGATAATAATATACATAATTTCACAATCGATCATCCAAAATAACATTATACAACTTAAAAATAAAACATACATGATACATCAATTGTCCAGTAATACAAATTAGGGTTAATAAAGAAAACGGGTCCTTTGAATCCATGGGTTCGGGTTTTTTTTGAGATCTAGTCCCAGATCCGACCTGTTACGGTGATGAAACGAGGAAGTGCAAAAGACATTTAAATACCTGGATATAAAGTGTAATCAAGGGTAACTATCAGTATGCTGAAAGAGCTTATGATCCTTCCGTTGATGAGACCTCAAATCCTGCAATACAACGTTAGCCTTGTCCGGGGGTGATTTTCCGGAAAACCCCTCCGACGCTCAAGTCAGATCGGGAAAATGAAAGTAACGAATATATGATAATTAATGAATGTGTTATATTAGATGAAAACAAGATTAACGGATTATAGGATGAGTTCAGATCAATTGAAGGATAGTTGATCAAGAATATAGATTGTAAGTAGGAGGGCAGTGTCTTTTTTGTGGAGTAATGGTAGGAATATATAAACTCAGTCCGGTGCAAATGATGTATGCAACATGTATTTATAATGGTAGAATGAAGGTTAGATGGTGAATTAATGTAGGAATCATGGGTATGATGGGTGAGTGGTAGGTTATGGTGAATAGTGGGTAGTTATTTTAAGAAGTTATTGGACCGAGCTAGGTGAGCTAGGTGGTTAGGGTTTGACTAAATAAATTACGGATTTATTTATTTGACTCCATAACACGACCCGAATTCGACGGGTCCAGTTTTTAAAGACCGAGACCTGTGAAAACGGATACGAATCTGCGGATTTTATACATATATTATGAGACTGGTCAAATATCCATTATCATCCCTAATCACCACACTTCCGATCAACATACGAATTTGATTCATGTGTTATGCGACTGGTCAAATATTCCCAGCCCTAGTTGAGTTAACGGTCAAAGTACATTTTTGATATTATTAAGCCAGGAAACTTTTTAAAAAATTAAAAAAGGTGAAAAGCAAAACTCAATTATAAAAGGCGAAAATGGCAAATACTAGTAAAATCCTACGGAAAATATGATGAATTCTTTATCTTAATTAAGTTAAAATGGTGGTGAAGAAATAAAGCAACCAATCTCATCTATAAAAAAAAAATAAAAAATGGTAGATAACAAGTATTTTTGTTGACCAAAAAGGAAATAGCTAGAATATGGAAAAGAAAATGGAAAATGGAAAATGGTTAAAGAATCCAATGTGTTTTTAAGTAGGGAGAGCCATGATTTAGGCTTGACTGTTCAAACTATAAATGATGTATAAACACAAGGTGGATGGATACGTTTAATGGTTAAAAACAATGGCGAATTCAAAATTTAAAGTGAAAATGTAATAAAGATAAATTATAGTTATTTGTGAAATTGTAATTTATAAAAATTCATTATAACTATAATCATAAAGAAAAATTCAAAACGTGAGAGACACATAGCCGACCCATCACCTCTAACTCCGCTTATGAGGTTAAACACTAACGGTATTAAATGATGAAAATGGTAATGGAAATTAAGTGTAATTTTGGTAAGAATATCTCATAATAAGTTTAATAGCTATTTTTGTTCTCTTTCAACAATTTTATTTTCTTCACAAAATTCATTTCAATACATTATCATTTGAAAATGTGGTATTGGAAAATAATAAACAAAAAAATTTTTATGATAACAGTTTCATTACCATGGAAATAACATGATATTTATCATAAAATTTATACCACAGATCATTTGAATTACCATCGTTTAGTACCTATAACCAAACGAATCACTTAGAAATAGTACATCATATGTCAAATTAATGTCTATGTTCCTTTAATTTTACTACACCACACACAAAAAACTTTTACTTTAACTTCATAATGTAGCAAAATCAAAAAGACAAGAAAGAAAGAGTAAACTGATCTACTTCTCCACCATATACTATCAATTACGCGAATAATAATTTTCTTATTCATTGTATCAACTTTTGGATAATTGGATATGAATAAAAAGTTAGTCACTTAGCATGGTCCCAGACCCAGTATAAAATGGAACAAATACACTTTTAATTGATGTCACTCTTTGTTTATCGATATAATTTTATACACCACCAGTCACCTAAGGGTCAAGAGCCTAAGACCATATAGGTGATCGTCTCTCATTGTCCTAGCTATTGCACTTGAACTATAATAAGATGTGTCAATCTTTCGTTTATCTGTTAGGTAAATCATTCACTATTAAGATACGTCATTAAATAGCAAAACTAAACTTATCAGTAAAAAAAATATATTTTATTTATCTATTAGTAGTGGATAAATTGCCTACTAAATCAACTATAATTTTCTAAATAGATGTGTTGCTACTTGTTAAATCCGAAATTTTTTTTTTAAATGGGTCGTAATTCATTTGACCTATAATTTAAAAGATCACTCAACACAATACGCAAAAAATAAAAAAAAACTAGGTTTAATCTGTTTTCTTAATTTGTCAAGCTTTTGTGTTTCATGTCATCGTTTTAGTTTGATGCACTATATTTCTCGTCAATTATTGTAGATTTGACTATTTGAGTCAATAATTTTTTAATTGTAGCATCAACATCGACATAATGATATTTTTACAAAAAATATAATTCATGCAGTAAACATAAAATTTTATGTACTTCTATTTTTTTTGTTAAAATTATAATGATAAGAAAAAAATTTAAACACCTTAACATGTTAAACTGATCCAAACTTGACCTGATCATAACTTGAAATTAACGCTTCTCACTCAAAAATGACCGAACTTATAAGTAACCCGACCAAAACCTATTTTACACACCGTTTTGAAATGTCTGCAAGTAGAGGAGTTCATTCAGGTCATCGAGATGATTTCGGGTCAAGTATTTCAATCAGTTCAAAGTCAAGTCTTGTATTCATATTGATTTTTACATTAATATAAAATCATTTTTAAATATGGTAAATCAGATTCGATTCTAAAGTCGGTTGAATATCAAATCATCGTATCGGTTTTCGATCAACAATTTCAACAAAAATATATTTCGATAAAATTAGTGACCCAAAAGAAATCACCTTGTTCAAGTCATCGAGATGATGGAAACACTATCCCTTGTTTTACTTTCTCCACACTCATTGCCTCTACTTAAAAGGAGCTTACTGAAAATTCACATGTTTGCAATCAACAATTTCAGAATGCAGTCCCAACCCAAAACTACTTTCATAATGGATAAGTGCTAATTTAATTAATACTCCTACTTTGTTTACTTTTATTGTAATAATAAATACTAAATACAATACAATATAAAAAATAAATAATGCCTTCTTTATTCCTTTGAATTTTCACCATAGAATTTAAAAAGTTCTCACATATTTTCTCTGTTCTATTATACTAACTATACTTTCTTATATAACTGTTTTAATATTACTATTTTGACAAAAAATATAATATAAATGTCTATTTTGTCTTTACTTTTTTCCTTGTCACATACCTTATTGACTTTTACACATCTTTTTAGAGTTTATATCAATTTTATTAACACAAAGATATTTATTTTTTAATTCTTGTGCAAAATTCTTAAGTAAGAGATAAAGAGAAAAAAAAAAGTATGTCACAACTCACAAGCCCATTTCTATTTTAAATTAAATTAATAATAATATGAGAAACTTTATGTAAAAGTAGAAAAAGAAATAAAGAAAGCTAGTAAACTTAAGGCAAACCAGACATGTTGAGCCCAATCACAGGACTCACACCCCAAAAGAATACCTTAATTTATAGGGTAGACCATGATTCTATCACCTGAACCAAATCTTATGCACAGATAAGAAGATCCATTTGCCCAATTATTTAAGTAACCCTAGTTTAATAATTTAATATATATTTGATTAATTCTATACTATGCTATCATGCCCTCTTGTTTGGACCCAAGGGAACAATAAATATACACCCAAACCTTCTAATCATCAAGATTAAATCTTGTTTAAATTTCATATTTCTTTTGGGTCTTCCTTTTTGGTAGCACTAAGCCACTAACATACTTCTTATATGAGTGAGATGTAAAGCAAAGGATGGAATTCTTCTTAAGTATTTGCTTAATAATGTTATACCCTTTACCTAATCATGCTTATGTTTATATTATACTTGCATTGAGCTTTATAATATTTGTTGAATGATACATTGAATACTTTTTACTAAATGGTATTTTTAGGTCTAGAAACAACTTACTGATAAGAAAACTAAAACGTATAACCAAATCTGAATAAATAACATATGATAAATCACATAAACTAATTAGACGATTATACTTTTTTTTTTTTATGGATTTTCCTAGCATGAAAGTCTTTTTGGCTAGATTCATAAGACGCTACTTTACTAAGCTATACATACATCTTAAATTCGATTGTTTCTATGTTAGAACAATACCTAAATAATGTTTCTTGGATCTTACTTACCATGCTTGATTGGATGGTCCATGATGAAGAGCAATCAAACCTCACTTTTAGGATGTTGTTCCATGACCTAGATGGTAAAAGAAGGATGTGCAAAACTTGAGCATGTGGCACTAACTACGGATAAATGTCAAGGAATCAACTCAAGAAAAAGTTTGAGTTGATGGTTAAAAGCTCAGGATATGTTATATACTCTAAAACGTTGTCTTTTCACACAAGAGCGCTTTCGGGTTAGAGGTATGGATGTAATACATGCCCTCCTCATGCATGGTGCAATATATTCCACTTGAAATGAAGAATATATGAGATTCAAACCTGTATTTTTCTATCACATTGGCTTTGATACCATGTTAAGGAGCTAATTCAACTGAAAGCCTAAACTGATAAGTTGAAGGCAATCATTTGTTATATACTCTATCAAGAACAATTATATTGTGGTTGTTTAATCAACCCTTCTCATGGCAAGCATTCTCTTTAAAACTTTTATAATCATATTGTTAAAGTATATCCGGGGCTTCAACCATCAGCTTAAACTTTTGATTGAGTTTGTTCCTTGACATGGTATCAAAGCCAACGTGACAAGAGGTTACGAGTTCGAATCCCAACTATCTCTCATTTAAAGTGGAATATTTGCCTATGCTCATCCACACTTCTAGCCCAATGGGCTCTCGTTTGAGGGAGCGTGTTGGAGTATATAACGTTCCTGGGGCTTTAACCATCAATTTAAACTTTCGATTGAATTGGTTCCTTGACACATATTAGATTTACTAAGATTGTTTAGTCTCCAAGTAAATTCTAATTTGGTACTACTAAAATTTGTCCTAATTTGATCCATGTTTTTTTTAATCAAATAAGATGTCAATCGTATTGCCCAGTAAAAATCGGATTAACTAACACCAATTATTGATTTTTAATAAAGCATATTACTCCATTAGTTAGTTTTTTTTTCAGTTTTAATTTTTTTTTGGAAACTAAAAACTTGAAATAGAAAACTATAAAATCATCACATTCAAATTCGATTAATTTCTTTATTTATTTTTTTGGAAATTAAGATGTATTTATTTTTTAGTAGTCAGTTTTCAAAATCATCATATTCTCAACAAATTTGACCAATTTCTGTATTTATTACATAATATATATGTCATAAGATTTTAAAAACCATTAACATCAAAAACAGAAAACCACAGTATTACCGAAGATATTCTAAAATAGTATTATTTAACTATTAAAAAGAGTACTACTTAACATCAAAACACTCAATGGATAGATGTTTAAAAGTAAGCACTAAATGTAATACTAACTTCAAGTAACAATTAGTATAATAATCTCTTTATTTCCATTATAAACATTCTTAGTTTCTTACTCAACTATCATATATGCATTAGTTACTCTATTTGAGACATGGGTCTTCCTTTTTGGTAGCACTAACATACATGATATATATTATATCCTACATGTAAAGCGAAGGATGGAATCCTTCTTAAGTACACGCTTAATATTAAATTCTTTCTCAAACCATGCTCATGTTTCTATCATTTTAGTATTTGATGTATTTGTACTTGTACTTTAAATAATACAAAGAACAAGCTTTTTATACATTATACTTTAATTAGGGAGACTAATGTCCTTTGATGATGCTAGCCATTCTTCCTTGCACAAATCACACTTATGTTTGGTTGATTGCTCACAAATTGTTAAAGTTGGAAGCTTAGCTAGCTTGTTTTAGTGGGAGCTCAAAATTTGAATAGCTTGTCCAACATATTGAGAATATTCATAATTTGTTCTCATATTCTCCCTAACATTTTTCGGCTCATGTATATGTCAAAGTATATAATATATCCTGACGCCTCAATTATTAACTTAAGTTTTTTGTTGAATTAGTTTCTTGACATGGTATTAAAAATCAACGCGACAAGAGGTCACGGATTCGAATCTCAACCACCCTCATTTAAAGTAGAATATTTAGCGCCAGGTATATGGAGGGCCGGTGCTGCATTCGCACTTCTAGCCTTAATGAGGGCTCTTGTTTGAGAGGGCGTGTTAGAGTATATAATATATCCTGAAACCTCAACCATTAGTTTAAACTTTTGGTTGAATTGTTCCTTGACAGTATATATATCAAGCTAAAAGCCCTATTCGATGGGTTTTTGTGACATGTATAATGCTAATTAAACTAGAATTTTAACGAGAACTGAATTTGATTCTCATTAGCTCTTCTTCTGACTTATCTTATGATCATTTTTTTGTTTTGAGTTTTGACAATTTTTCTGTTGTAATACTCTTTGATGGAACAGATAAAACAAATTAAACATGCCAATTAATGCAGGCAACTATTTCCTTCGGAATAGAATTTCAAAACGGCCAATTAATAAATCAACAATGTCGCAATTGAATATAATATTTGTTGGATATCCATTGTTGGATGGTCGCAAATTAATTGTAATTTCATGATCTAATAATGGAGTGTTCAACATCAAAATTATGGAAGGGTGAGGAGGTTTTGAAGTTTGCAAAGAGAAACAATTTAGATCAAGATATTAGAAGTTCTTTTAAGAGGTGTAATAATCGCATTATTGTTTTAAGACGCTGAAATTTATTAGAGTTTGTTTTGCTAAAAAAGGAATTTGCGAAGAACTTTTATCATTGGAACTACAAGTTGAATCAAGTTATAGGCCGAGTCACGAAGCAATGCAACAAAACATAAATGAAAATCAATATGCACATATAATGTTTGATTTAGCGGTGAGGAGTACTTTTTTTCGAACTTTCATTTATTTATCTCATAGTCTGATAATGACTCATAATATAAACACAAAATGGAAATGATTGAAAACGATACAAAAATGCACTAACACAAGATACAATGCAAACAAGCAAACAAGTCACAAAAACATGTTTTATGGGTATCTTGAGGTGACCTTTCTCCAAATCAAATGATTTATATTAATAATGGTTGCTTTTACTCTATGAAGTTTCCTCTTTATTATGTTCATTGCTCTCTCAAATGATTGTGCGACTTAATTAGGAGTCACATGAATCATTTCTAGGGAATCTCAAAGTATTCATGCATAAAAAAACATAACAATTGTGGCCCTAACAACATTTGTTGGTCTGTTAAATTAGGCTGGACTTATTGTGAATGCCAACATATTAACGGGGGGACACAAGTGCACACACTTTATAAGCCAAGGAGATATATACTATCCCAAAACCATATGGCAATGGGAAGAAGGTCTCTAATAGCTTATAAAGCGTGCACACCATTTTCAATTTATCGATGTGGGATAACTCATCCCAACATCCCCCACACATGCGAACCCCCGTTAAGTTCGCATGTGGGAGTAATCAATTAGGGTAGGAACGCCATTCTTTTCGAACCTACCATTTTTAAATTATTGATCGAACCATCGGCTCGGATACCATGTTAAATTAGGCTGGAGTTATTGTGAATGCCAGCATATTAACGGGGGGACACAAGTGTACACACTTCATAAGCCAAGGAGATATATACCATCCCAACATCGTCCAAGCGAGTTGTTCTGTCTTTGTTGTATGCCTATGCGCTTGTTCGAGCACTTGTCCACATTTCATGTTTCATTGCATAGATCATCCAAGCATGTTTTCAAATAGTTGCTTATAGCGCTCCACATAAATCCATCTTCATTATGCTCACTTGATCCATTGTGTGCCCATTTAAACCCTCATAAAAAACAAGTCATTGCTTGTCCAACTAAATGTCAAAACATTTCATCTTCAATCAAAAAATTAATTGTTGTTTCAACAATTATAAATATAGAAAATTTTGTCCACAATATTAAAATACAAAAGGCATTATACTATAAAAAAAATTAAAAATTATAATTATGAATCATTGCTAACTTAAAATTATTTAACTCATATGATTAGGATAAAATATCATTATAAAAGAAAAAGAATATCCCTTCTACTATATAAACCTTGACTATGTAAGTAACATAAAGATGAAAAAAAAAAGAATATTTCAAAATGAAGACACCAACTTTTTACCTTATATCATTCATGACTCATTATTATAAAAAATAATTAGTGAAATTATAAAAAGAAGCTAGCGAGCATATAAAACGCCTTGATTAAGCTTGATTAGGTGAATGAAGATGTGACACATTGCGTGCTCTTACAAACTTGACTATTCTAAATTATTTTTCTAATAACAAAAAGTTATGAAAAGAAATAAAAATAAATAAATACAAAGAGGGGGCCATATATAGTCCATAATCCACAATCCACAATTAAAGAAAAATAATTAAGTTAGTGGGAACATAATAATAATAATAATAATAATAATAATAATAATAATATTAATAATTATTATTAAAATAAAAAAAGAAGCATGAAGGATGAACAAATATGGTTGTGGATTCTCCAACAAAAAGATCCACGCTTAGAAAGCAAACAGCAAATAAAAACACCAAATTCTTAAAATGCCTTCTTAACAGGCCGCACTACCTACAACTAACTACTATGACTTCCTCTCCTACTTGTTCATTTTTCTTTTACATTTTCCCCACTAAACCAACCATTTTTTAGTATTAGTATTGCCTATTATTCACAGATTTTGTTTTTTCTTTTTGGTTATTACCTTCTTATAGGAGTTCATTTTTTATTAGTGATGGAATAAAGAATCCAATGAATTCAACACTCATTTTATTGTTTTAGGGTGAGAAATTGTAAGGGACGTTGGTGTCACCCTTGCCAAATTCGGGCCTTAAAATTGCATTATTTTTATTAGTAAGATCTGTTTAAAAATTATTTTTAACTCTTTTCTGATCTCATTTAATTTCAATCATAAATTCTAGCTATTAACCCATCTGTAAAAATAAATATCATTGCATGGAAATTAACATATATAGAAAGCATAACAAAATTAGCAAGATTGTATATAGTTAATTAAACAACTTTTAACGATAATTTTCTATCAGTTAATTTTGATTATTTCAGTTTAACGACTAATTTAATAGAAAAAAAAAATAAAAAGTATGAAAAATTTTAGTGGATTTATCTTTAAAGGAGTAGTAATATAATGATAATTTGTACAAAGGTGAGCACCATACTAAAAGTAGTCAAATATTGCAAGGACCAATCTTAAAGCTTCTAATAGTGTGGGAATAATCTAATGTGTTGCCCTTAAGGTATGAACTCTTAATCAATCACTTTAGAATATGAATTCCAACAAGTCCAATAACAATAAAGATGACAATGAGATAGAAACATTCTTAGGAATGCCAAACAAAACCTAAGGTATAAGCTAGGGAGAAGAAATAAACTTCATTAAATTAATGAAGTCTATTAAACTTACCAATGCAATTATTGAGCATATCATGACCATATTTCTTTTATTTTTTAAGGTTTGAGTTTTGATATTTATTTTTGTTAAGTTTCACAATAATATAAATAATAATTTCTAAACTTTTAATTTTAAATACTCTAATCATAAAAATTTTAAGTTTACTTTTTTTTTCCTTGTGTGTAAAATAGAGGTATCATAATCTAATATTTATAGATCATGAAGACATAATTTCAAATGTCAAGCTAAAATGTATTCAACTTATATATGATAATTTTATAATAGTAGTTAAACATCACATGTGGCAACCAAATTACTACTTTTTATATTTCATACAATAAAAATGGACGTACAATATACTAAAAATAAAAGACATACTTTCAAATAATTGTCAAGCTCTAATGCATTATGCTTATATGTATTAGTTCTAATGGCAAATTATAAATCCTATGCGACAACCAATTATTACTATTTTTTTATATATATTTAAGAGGTAGTGTAATAATTTTGATAAAAAGAAAGAAATTTTAAAAGTAAAAGATCACCAAAAATAAGACATGAAACTATTTAAAGAAACTTTATAATTTAGTAAACGTATTAATGTGAAATAAGAGCATAATAAATGATTAATGTACTTGTATTTATGTATATTAAAATTAAAAAGCATTAGTTTTACTCAAATTATTTAAAGCTACTAGCTAGTTGGTAGAACACATGCTTCGATCCCCTAAAACGGCCTAGTATAATTGAAATTTTAATTAATATGAAATAATTAATATTTAACCGTTTAAGTAATTCAATTTTAATTGTAAGAGCTTAATTATATTTGCTTTACAGTGTAGTTAAATTCAAGAATTTCAACTCTATCTTATTGAAAATTCAAACAACTAATTATATTTGCTTTACAGTGTAGTTAATTTTTATTATGATTCTTGTAGATCTTATTTAATGATATCTATTCGAACTTGATTTAATACATGATTATAATTCAGAGAATATCTATTATTTAATTAATTATTTATTTATTCTCAAAAAAAAAATAATTATTTATTTTGATTCTTTTAAATCTTATAAAGCTATTAATAAAATGATTTCTATGAAACCATATATAGTATTAGTATGATTGAAACTCATTTCAATTTCCATAAAAATTATAGCTACTTATTTGAGAAAGGGTAGTCAAGGAAATTAGTTTTTAAGATTAAAAGAAGTTAGCTAGTGTTTGAGATTAGCATGTTATCAATAAATAATCTTAATTCATATTAAAAGATGTTGTATTAATTATTTGAGTTGGATAAAATAAGTGAACAAAAAATGTACTACTTATTTGTGCAAAAATGATTAAAATGATAGTTACTTATAGATTTAATAAATAATTTTAATTCCAATTAATTACGCTATTATCTTAATTATTCTATTTTTATTCTTGTAGATCTTATTAAGTTATTAATAAAATGATTCCAATTCAAAACTTAGTAAATAATATTATTATTGAAACTCAGTCTAATTTCCATAAAAATTATAGTTAGTTATTTTATAAAATTTATTTTAACTTAATATAATAAATAATCTTAATCCATAGAAGTATTAATTATTTATTGTTTTTTAAACTATTTGGATTATTTGAGAGAAAAGCATTTAAAGAAATTAGTTAATCTTATGATTAAAAGAAATTAGCTAGTATTAGAATTAGGATGTTCATAAATAATCTTAATTCATATTTAAAGAAGTTACTACATAATTTGAGTTTGATAAAATAAGTGAACAGAAAATTTATTATTCATTAATGCCATTAAAATTATATTAATTTTTTGTATAAAATCTATTCTAACTTGATTTAATAAATAATCTTAATTCATATTAATTATTTATTCTTTATTTAATTATTTGGATAGGGTATTTAAGGAAATTTGCTATATATATTATAATTAAAAGAAGTTAAACTAGTATTTGAGATTATAGTGTTAATAAATTATCAATATTAATATACATGTTAAAGGAAGTTGTCCTTAATTTATTTTGGATAAAAAAGTGAATAGAAAATAAGATTCAGATGTTAATAAATAAACTTATTTCGTAGTAAATAAGTGCACTCCATAATTTAAATTGGATAAAATAAATAAATAGAAATTTACTAATTATAATTTGTGTAAATATTAATAGTTCCAAATCCTAAGATAATAGATAGATAGATTAAAACAATTTCTCTAATATAACATCATTAAGGTATATAATAATCTCCTACACCATCAACATTATTTATTTTCCAAATTAATAATACATTGTGGGGGTATACGACATCACAATGGAGCGTCCTCAAAGAAAGGAAGAATGCTATCCTTTTTCGTCCTTAGCTTACTTTATTTAATTGACATAATACCTACCTTGTTAGACTTTCATCCTACCTTTTTGGCCTATAATTAATTAATAATAATTAATGCTCTTCGTCACTTCTATTGTTCTTTGTCAAAGTAAAAAAATTAAATATTCGAAATATTTATTAGTCTAATAATTGAAAATTTTCTCTTTTATTTTCATAACAGAAATTCAATTTTCATTTACTATAAAAGATAAAATTCTTAGTTCCTCTTAAGAAATAAAAAATATGTAGTCATCATTTGTCAAATTTATATCTTCTTTAATTAACGTTAAAAAATGTTTGGGGATTAGTTTAGCGGCTCGAGGATTCACATTAGAATTTAATTGTTTTTTTTTTGTTGGTGGAGTTGGTAATTAATTAGGACCCTTCATCATATAATTTCATCATCAAACACGTGTGATAGGTACATGTATGGAGAAAAATCTATATCCAAAAGTAATTAAAATTTTATTTTCTTTTGTTTGTTTGGGTAATTAAATAGTTAGCTTATTATTTTTATTATTATGAGTGATATGTATGGAAGGCATTATAACGTTTGGTTCTTTGATGATGAGTTCGCATAGTTTTGACGTGAAGGGTAATTTAAGTCAATTTTAAATTTGGAGATTTTTTGACAACATTTTCTTTTCTTTCTAAACTCTAATTATAGTTCCTTATAAGTGAGATACAATAATGTAACTTTTTTCTAATACAATTATCTAGTAAATCTTCATTACTTTCTTCTTTTCAATTATCTAATATTATTTCAGTTGTGTCTTTCGAATTAAGTAGTCAATGCAAAAGCATTTTAACTATCATAAATTTATTTATGACTTCTCATATTTGATCTCATTGTACCTAAAAGTAATTATTAACATCAATCATATAAATAAATTAATATGAATCTGAGTAAATTAATGTATGATAAAAATTTTAATAAAATTATTTTTTATCATTTTTTCGAATTGATCGAGAATGATCGATAAACAATTTTAATTTGCGTTTATAATATATATATATATATATATATATATATATATATATATATATATATATATATATATATATATATATATATATATATATATATATATATATAGCAAGCGTTGATTTTAATAAATTGATAAAAATTAAAAACTTTTTAAGAAGAGCAAAATTAGAAATTTAATGAAAAGAGTGATACACACACAATGAATAATATTGGGAGAAATAAATGGGTATTAAGCATGGATTTATAACCAAAAATTTTGCATGTGAAAATTTTATGTTGCTTTAAAATTAGTATGAATATAATGGCAAAATATTATTGCGATTAGCAAAATAAAGGGTAATAGAGACAAAGTACTCATTTGCGTGTTTCATGGGTGCCCATTGTGCATGCATGTCGTGCACTTTAATAATTTCACATTTGTCCGACTTATCTTATAACAAATCAAATATTTCGTCACAAATTTTAAAGTTGTTCTTACATGAAGCAAATGCCACCCTACCTAATAAGCTCAAATTGTACTCCAAATTTCTACTCCTAGCTAAAATTTTTATAGCTTAACAAATAATACAATGTTCATTAGCTTAATCATCTTGCCATGTAATACGTTTCAGGTCTTTTCTTAAATTATTGCAACTTCAACGAAACTTAAATACTATTTAAATTATTAACATTTTTAGTTATATAGATATAGAAGTTATAAAAATTCGATATCTGAAAATTACATTTTGAACGAATCCAATAATATGACTTGTCTAAATTTACCAGAACATTTATTTGAGCTTATTCAATTTTATCTAAACCTATTTAGACCTTTAATGAACTTATTAGGCTTGGAATAGGCAATAGATGTTAAATATACCCAATTCTTAAACTTCGCCATCCTTTTTATATATCGCCACCCCTTTTTTAATAATAGTACTAAAATGCCCTTAAATCTATTTTTAATTATAAAATCAACCATTATCATTACTAAACTAAATTTATTAATAATAATTAAATTAAAATAAAAAATATTAATTTTAAAAAAGAAAATAATTTTTAAAATCGAAAAATAAACATAATCACACGTTTTGTGTTGAAATTTGATACATAATCACTCTTTTGGCCAAAACATTTGATAGGAAAATCACATTACTGCAATAATTACGGCATTAGAACCTAGACTTCACGATCTTTCAATGATGTATTATATGCCCAACTTCGATAACTGAGTGAGAAAGGACGTTCGTTTAAAGTTTGTTTGTGTTGAAATTTGATACATGTTCAATCTTTTGGACATAAATTTTATAGAAAAATCTTATTAATGAAAGGTTTGAAGCATTAGAACTTAGACTTCAAGAGCTTTCTAACGACATATTATATGCCCAATTCTAATAATTGAACGAGAAATGACGACCGTTTAAAGTTTGCAATGATTTCTAACATTCAGTCGCGCGCAACCGAACCGCGGTATGGTCGCGTAAAACGCGCGACTCCACCGCGGTCCGGTCGCACGTGCGCGTTTTACGTGACTTTGCCGTGGTAGGGCCGGGCGGGAATGAATGTTAGAAATTGGGCATATAATACATCGTTGGAAATCTCTTGAAGTTTATTTTCAAATGCCCCAAACCTTGCATTAATATGATTTTTCTATAAAAAGTTATACCCAAAAGATGAACATGTATCAAATTTCAGCACAAACAAACGTTAAACGATCGTCATTTCTCGCTCGGTTATCGGAATTGGGCATATAATGTATCATTGGAAAGATCTTGAAGTCTAGGTTCTAATGCCGCAAACATTGCAATTATATGATTTTCCTATTTAAGTTATAGCCAAAAGAGTGAACATGTATCAAATTTTAACACAATCATATTGATTCCGCAATCATATTGATGCTCATTTTCGTTGGCCATTATAATTCGATTTTTAGCTTTAGCTTGTTTTAGTTCAATGAGTGTTCGGAGAGATTTTTAGAGAGATGTTAGAGATTGATGATTTGAAAAGTAATCAGGGATAATCTTAAAAGTTTAATATATAAGAGATAGTGATAAAATAAAAAGAATAACAAAGTTTAATAATGTTCAATACACTTAATCCTTAAATTTCACCACCTTTTAATGCAATAAATACATGGGTGTGTTCAGAGCATGTGAAAATGTGCAATCACATAAAGCGCCATGAATTACAAATATAATTTGGCGTTTACACTATCTTTTACTTGGCCTAATTAGCCTAATTTCTAAAGTCTTTACAAATGTAAAACTTTATTTGCCTTAAAGTAATTATTCTATCGCACTTGTCAAGTCATGAATCGAAGCTACTTAATTTGAAATTTTTTTTTTTGAGTTGATAATTTGAAACTTAGTTTAATTTAGATTATTATTATGGTTGTGATCTAAGATATACTTCATATTAAGTTATAGTATTTAAAATTTCATACCCTAAAAACTAAGAATTTCAAACAACCCCAAGGCTCGATTATTTTATCATCTAAGAATATGATGACAAAAGATTAAGGATAATAAAAAAAGGTGGTAATATAGCTTAGAATTAATGCTTTTAATTGTTAATATTAGCTACTAACTAACTAACTAAATCTCATCAATATGAAAACATGATATTTTCAAATTTATAATAAGTCTAAAGTTATTTATAGAGAATATGTTCTATTCTAATAAATTTGACTTGTTTTAATGGGGCTTAAGATTTATAGATTTTTAGTTACGAAAAGGGGTGTTTAATGGGTCGGACCTCCATTTTGAGCCCTTATCCAGCCCATTTCTAGAAGGCTTTGTAACTGTCGGATTGAAAATGGGCTATACTTTATGTAAAATGAAGCGGCTATAAAAGGGCTCAATAAGGGTTGAAAACGGGCCTTTTTAAATAGCATAATTAATGTATAATTTAAATATTACAAATGACAATGTCAATGAAATTATTAATATTTTTTCAATTTTTTTATTATAAATGATAATTTAATTGTTATAAATTGATAAATGAGGATTAAAATTATTTTTAGTAGTAAAAATGGGTCGGATTGGTCCAGGCTGGGATTTCATATTAATTTTAAAGGGCCCTTATCCGACCCATTGAACACCCCTAGTTACAAATTATAATGGATTAAAGTAAAAAAAATGACTTATTAAATCAAGTACACTTCTTAATTATGTGAAGTTGCACACATGTTAATGTTTATAAGGGTCAATCAGATAACGATCTCTATGTTTGTCTTATTATTAACAAGGATAAGGTTGCGTAAAATCGACTCTCCCGAACTCCACCCTAGATAGAACCCACTTAATAACATCGGAATAATGGAATATTTTATTATACTTCTTCTATTCCTTAATGAAGTTACCTCAACGAATATTCACGTGAATTAAGAAAAATTGAATATTTTAAATAGTGAATATATTATTTTATTGAAAAATGTATTTGATGGAGAAAAAGTAGGGACCACATACATTAATAAAATATTTAAAAAAAGTAAGTGGAGAAAATATAGAGACCACAACGGATAAAAAATTGTTTTGCAAAGTTATTGGGAATAATGTTGGGACCAAAAGAAATATAAATACGTTAAAATGAAGTTTAGTAGAAAATATGTAGAGGCCACAACTTTAAGCATTATTAAAATGAGAATAAATAAAGTTATTTTTATCTAAAATTCGTAATATAAATAGAAAGATTTTATATAAAAAAAAAATCACAAACAAAAACTTCTTTTTAACAAACGTATAGAGTAATAAATTGGTGGGTAATTCATCACTTTATTTGTGTGCCTTGCAATTTGGTCATTAGGTGGTGTTGTATTCTCGTATGCATCAAATCTTAATATGTAAACGTTGATTATTCATGAAAGTTGAAAAACTTAGATAAGATCACCACATTTACACGCTTTTGCGTCACCCTAGCTTGCCTACATTTCATGACTCATTCTAGATTTTCTTAGTTTTTAAGAATTCATTTAATTAAGTGTATTATTACGTTTTAGATTGGAGTTGTTATACCTTTTACTTCAATTATTATTATTAGATGTTTGATCAAATAATATATAAAATAAAAAAATTATATATTATATTATTATTATTTTCACATAATCACTATCCCATTAACTAACATTATAACATAATGTCGACATTTAATAGAGACAGCAGTATATGCATGTTAAGTGTCTAAGAATGTGATGGGAGTAAGCATGCTTTGATAAATTAGGCATTAATTCCACTAATCTTCATTCTTTACCAAAAGGATCACTACAGCTACCATCGTTCAATGTTGTTAATTTGAGGCTCGAATACATCTAGGACATGTCCTACGTTTTAAATATAGAATAATGGCAGAAGAAGAGGTAATTTGATAAATATGTAGAGATAAATGTTCGACACATCTTATAATGGTAATATTTATTGTGAAAGTCAAACGGATGTTACTCCCTTTGCCTTGTGAATTGACACTTTTTTTCTTTTTTTAGAGTGTTCCACTCAACTTGCTATATTTTGTTTCTTCGCAATGATCTCACTCATTTATTTAATATCATCAACAAATTATTATATATCTTTATCTTAATCATTTATTTCTACCATCTACTTGTATTTGTTGTTAAATTAGGCTGAACTTATTGTAAATGTCAGCATATTATCGGGGGAACACGAGATGCACATACTTCATAAGCCAAGGTCCAAAGGAAATATCATCCCCAAACCATTTTACAATGAGAATTAAGAAGAACTCCAACAAATTATAAAGTGTAAACACTATCTTTACTTCATCGATATAAGATAAACCATTCCAACTCGGGATGGCAACGGGTCGGATCTGGACCGGGTCCAGGTGGACCCGGATCCAGATCCGGAACCTAATCCGTGGGTCCAGTTTTGCAAGACCTAGATCCGGATCCGCGGATACTGCGAATCCAGTACCGAATCCGGGTCCAAAACGGGTCTGACTTGTTTTTACTTTTTTTTTTTGTATTTTTGAATGTGTTGAGATTGCAATAAAGCGATATTTATAGACTAATATTAAAAATATATATAATTTCACAATCAATCACCCAAAAAAACATTATACAACTAAAAATTGTCTTGAAAATATCCAACAAACACATTAAAGTTGTTTGTTACATAAATAAATATAGCCGATACACAATTTTTTAAATTAATTAATTAATTATTTGCTTACTTTTCCAATTGTTATTTCATTAAATTTTCATTATTATCTCATTTTCTATATGGCAAAAAGAAAAGGAAAAAAAAAACCAAAACGATAAGTAAGAAAAAAAAGACGAAACAGCAAACAAATAAAAATCAGAATATTCATCATATATTCATGTTCTTCCCAAATACCCAAAACTCTTTCCCCAAATCCTAATTTTCATATGTATTTGATATAAAAAGTAATTAAAGCTATTGGTGTTTTGTGAGAGGGACAAAGGGAGTGTTGGGTATAACACAAAATTTTCCTTACGTACGTGCATGCGCAGCCTTCATAATTCATATCGTGCTATGGTCTATTGCCTTTGTTTTGAATTGATGCTAATGCCTTCTAATAACAAATACATTTGATGTTTACGTTTTTGCAATATTACTCTTTTGGTAAATTATCTTTTTTAACAAATACAATATGCTTCATTTTTTATTTCCACTTCTAACGTTTATATAATAGCTAATTGTAATTATTGGAGTAGTTGTTTTAGCTATATTGTATTTTGTTATTCAACATTGTTTCGGTAATGAAACGAGAAAGTGAAAGACACTTAAGATACCACAGGTGGAAGTGTTATCGGGAGCAGCGATTCGTAGGAGGAAGCGACCTGAATTCCTGCAACACAACACGTTAGCCTTGTCCGGGGGGTGATCTCCCGGAAAACCCCTCCGACGCTCAAGTTAGAACGTAAATCAGAAATTAATGAATGAACGATTATAGAATGAATGCAAGAAGAGATGTCGGGATTGAGATTGCTAGTGTTTGGGTAGGTTAATGAAGCAGGGTGAGAGCAATGATATTATAAAGGCTATATTTCAGATGATCCTTCCTTCTTGGTGGCTGCCCCTATTTATAATGATGGAAAAGAAGTTATTCCTGAGGAGGAGTGGATGATCATGGGAGTAATGGGCAGCAGCTGGTGGTTATGATGGAGAGTGGAAGATAGTGGCCAGTTATCTACCTTGGAAGAAGGATGACCAGTCAGTGTGAGTGAGTGGGAAGTTAGGTCAAACAGGCAGTTACTTCCAAGGAGGGAAGTTAAGGTATTCTGGAAGTAGAAACCCTATGGGCCATTTAGGGAAGATGGGAGATCCAAAAGAAAGCCCATTGACCAATAGTCAAAGTCCACTGTAAAGGTCAAGGGGTGTTTTGGTAATATGATGCAAATTACTAAATAAATAAATTAATTGAGTAAGTAGTACCATGACAGTTAGCCCCACGCATGAAGGATGATGTGAACAGATAGCCCCAACAAAAGAAAACATCTTCCTTTATGCGGAAAATCACGTGCCCGTAGTTGATTTGGTGAAGGGATACGATCATAATGAACATTCAATAGCCCCACAAGGATGAACACATACTAAATTAGGTGAATCTTCTAAGGGATCATGAAAATTGAGCTCTTAAGCTTCGAGTCGACTGTTCATATGTCGAAATCTGAGTTGTGCTGAAAAAGATATGATTGGAATATTTTTTCAAATCTAGGCCCACTGGGGGGTCCGACTTATCAACCTGACGGATGGGCTGCATACATAAAGGACTCTTGTTCCCAGTATACAGTTTATAGAGCCGTGACATATACCATGTCGTGAGATAATTAAAGTCTGGATCCTGGCTTCACTCCATTGATGCCACGGAAACACCCAATACTTTGATTATTTTTTAGCAAGCTAGCACCCAAGGGGGGTCCGACTTGTCTACCACACGGTCAAATCAAACAATTTTATTGATAAACTGAAGTTAAGAGAAACTAACAAGGGCGTGACTATTTCTTGAAGAACTTCCGCACCTTTGGTTTACCCATGAGGCGAACTAAAAGTCCGCGTCTTCTACCACACGTTCGTTATGAAAATTTCTTACACTTGGAATATTTCGAAAGTGATAAGGACCACCTGAGGGTCCGACTTATTGATTTCACGGATTGATAAGAATCTTTGAAAAATTTGAAGTTGCTAATGACGCTAAGGAGGATGACGCGTCCTTGTTGTATTCCGCGGCTATCTTGGATGACGCGGAATAAGGATTCACCAGTTTTATAAGTCGGACGGTAGAATGGGTAATCTCCATACTTAGAATTTTTATATTTCCCTTGGAGTGTAATTTTGGGTCCGACTTATCGACTCTACGACGTCGATAGGAAATTTGATAACTTAGAGAAATTATCAATATTTTCATACACTTTCGGTGTCCGACTTATCGACATCGCGGAACAATAAAAATACTCGCAATTTTTCTCGTCTTAACAAGCCCCTTACCTTTCTATGACGCGGAATGAGCAAATACTTTTTATGCCGCGGAATGAATGTAGCGTCTTCACCCATACGGACAATACGAAAATCCTTCCATACTTAGAATATATCACAAAATTATTGGGGGCACTTAGGAGTCCGACTCATCGACCATACGGACACCTTCCACAATGAGCACGAACTTATTGGAACTTTGAAAAATTGGAAGTTGATCATGTAGGGGTTTGTAACGCTGAGGAGGATGACGCGGCTTCATTTTGATTCTGCGGCTATCACGAGTGACGCGGCAAAAGATCCGCCACATCTATAAGTCAGATGGTAGAATGAACAATCCTTATACTTAGATTTTTCCCAACGTTTTTACCTTTTGGGGTCTAAATTAGGGTCTGACTTATCGATCCTTCGGCTTCATGAGGAAGCCTGATAACTTAGAGAAAATATCGACATCTTCACATACCTTGGGAGTCCGACTTATCGACTCCCCGGAAACATTCAAGTGTATAGGTACTTAGAAAAATTTTCTATATTCCCCCTCTCATTGGGGGTCCGACTTATCGATGACACGGACATCTTTCACAATAATTTTTCATGCCTTGTAGGAATTGTAGGGCAACACCAAGGCAATTGAACTCAGCTATATAGAACATTGCCGCGGAATAAATAATACATGCATGGATTCATTGCGGAATCTTCATAACTTAGAAAAATTGCAAGAAAGTTGGTCATATATAGAGTCCGACTTATAGACTCTGCAGACACGACCAATATTCTCGAAAATCTATAGCCACCGCGGCTCCTTCGTGATATCTTCCACAAGTTTTAAAGATTCAATTCAGAAGCCTCAACTACTTTTTGCATTTTTCGGGCAGTTCGTGGAAAATAGAATACTTCCGCGGATGTGTGGTGAACGCTTCCGTTAGCAAATGAATTCAAGACTAGAAAACGATTCACAAATGCCGCTGATTTCTGCCGAGTTTATAGAAAACGATGATTTTAACAAGATTTGCAATAAGGAAGTTTAGTGGGCGTTTGATACTTGATAACTTAAGGCTGTGTAAACGGATGTCGAGTACGTCCGACAACTCTACATTTTGAAGACTAGATAATTACGAGAAAGTAGAATATAACACCGAATAATTGGAAACATTAGAATTTGACGTTGGATGATGAATGAATTGTTGAAACTTCTGCTATATTGAAATTGAAATTATGACGGACAAAAGATTGTAACTGATGAATGAGAGCTATTGTCTAATTCGACTAACGCTGCTTTTAGTTGAAATTGAGACTGATGAATGAGGGCTATTGTCCATCTATACTCATGACGGAAGGAGACTTTTCTCCCCTTCCTCTTTTAGAAGGGATGACGGAAGTTCCTCCTTTCATGGTGTTGATGAGGCATTGGCGGGCCATTACCTGGTCTCCCTTGAGGATGCCCACTTGTCTGTCGTCCTGCTCGAATTGTAGGAGGAGTTGATGAGGGAAGATCGCGGCTTTGATTTTGTTGATGAGCGGAAGCCCCATGATAGCGTTGTAGGGAAATGTTAGATCCACCACCGTGAAACGTATGGGCATGGTTCTACTTCCGTTTCTTTCCCCCATCCGCACGGGAAGGATTATCGTGCCCAGTGGGATGACTTGACTTCCCCCAAACCCAATCAGCGGTTTTTCTAGGGGTTGTAAGTGCTTTTCCTCGAACTTCATTTTTCTCAGGCACTCCATTGTTATGAGGTCAGCCGTGCTCCCGGTATCCACCAATACTCGCCTCACCATCATTTGCCCAATCTTGATGGTAACCACTAAAGGATCAGTGTGTGGTTGTTGCAACGGTTGGGAAGTAGTGGCATCAAATCTCATGATCGGCCCACTTGAGGTGGTTTTTGGGGGTCCTTTGAACAGAGTGTGGACGCTGTCTTTCGCGGCGCGGATTGTAGGATATTCCTCGGTGTAGCCGCTGAAAATCATATTGATGGTTCCTTGTGTGTTGGAACTTTCGCGCCTAGCCTCGTTTCTTTTCTGGTTCCAAGGCCTTCTTTTCGCGTCGCCTCTCGTGCCATAGTCTTTTCGATTGATGAACCTTGATAGCTCCCCCTCGTCGGCTAGCTGATGTAGGTTACGCTTGAGTTCGCGACATTGGGCCAAAGTGTGGCCGTGTTCTTTGTGGTAATCACACCACAGATTGTAGTTGCGTCGATCGGAGGGGGTGGTAGTAGGAGGTGGAGTTGGCAACTCATCCCGGATGGCGAAGAATATGTCCTTCCTGTTCCGGTTGAACATCGGATCGTTACCTCCATCTAGCAAATTCCGCGTCCTGGACTCCCCTTTAGCGACATATACATGTCTAGATCGTGGAGGTCCCATGTATGAGGGAGTTTCTGGACGACGCAGCGCATGTTCCTCTTTGTTCCTGGAGGAATGATTGGAGGATATTGGATACTTTTTTTCTGACCTTCATTTTTTGGGGTCATGTGCCTGACATATCTCGGAAGCCGTGACGTAGCGTTGACACTGCTTCATGGCCTCCGCGTATGTCTTCACTTGACTCTCGACCAACTGGAACTTGAGCCTTTGAGCCTTCATTCCGTTGATTAGGACGTTTAAGGCGACTGATTCTTCCAAATCCGTTACCTCCAGCACTGCCTCATGGAATTTCCTCAGATACGATGATATGGATTCCCCTTTCAGTTGCGTTATGCTAAGCAAATGGAAGTTTGATTTCTCCTGCCTTCTGGATGCCACAAAGTGACCCAGGAATTTGCTCTCTAATTGGGCAAAGGTGTGGATACTTCTCCCTGGAAGAGAGGTGTACCACGTCAAGGCTACTCCTGTGAGAGTAGTTGGGAAGACTTTGCACCACTATGCAGGGTTGGTGGTGTACAGCAACATCAAGTTTTTGTATGCCATCAAGTGTTCCTCGGGGCAGGACGTTCCATCGAAGGCCGCCATATTTGGGATCTTTATTTTCCCGGGGTTGGGAGTATTCAATATTTCCGGAGCCAGCGGAGAGATTATTGGTATAAGATCTTCGGGGAGGCTACTCTTGCCAGTCTCATTCCGCGGCATTATGACGGGGCTGGTGGGATGGCTAGATCCCGTGAGTTGCGCTTTCTTCCTTTCTTCCCTCCTTTTGTCCACCAATGATTGAACACTTTCGAACGCCCTCTGCTTCTTGTTTTCCAGGTAAGTACGGGCATCTCGAGAGGCGGTTTAGGATTCCCCGTTTTGGGATTCGCTTTTGTTGAGGCTTGTATGTGTACTCGATCACTCCCTTCTTTTCTTATTTCTTCTGCTGGAACGTGACATCCCCGAGTTCCTATCCTGAGATTCATGGGATTTCGGTATCTCGTTATGGGGTTCGATTCGTTCCTGCAGATTCTTTATTTGCTCCGCCATGTCTTCCAATACTCGTTGCTGAGCAGGGTTATTATTTATGACGACGCGGAGTTGTTCGGAGAAGGCGGCAGTGAGGTTTCGTGCTAGCATGTCCAGATCACGGCGAGTCACGGCTTGATTGTTAGCGTGACCCGCTGAAGTGTCTGTATCTGTGCTGTGCACGGTTGAGGTTTGTGTTGGATTTCTTTTGGGAGCCATAGCTTTTTGTTCACTCCCCACAGACGGCGCCAAACTGTTTCGGTAATGAAACGAGGAAGTGGAAGACACTTAAGATAGCACAGGTGGAAGTGTTATCGGGAGCAGCGATTCGTAGGAGGAAGCGACCTGAATTCCTGCAACACAACACGTTAGCCTTGTCCGGGGGTGATCTCCCGGAAAACCCCTCCGACGCTCAAGTTAGAACGTAAATCAGAAATTAATGAATGAACGATTATAGAATGAATGCAAGAAGAGATGTCGGGATTGAGATTGCTAGTGTTTGGGTAGGTTAATGAAGCAGGGTGAGAGCAATGATATTATAAAGGCTATATTTCAGATGATCCTTCTTGGTGGCTGCCCCTATTTATAATGATGGAAAGAAAGTTATTCCTGAGGAGGAGTGGATGATCATGGGAGTAATGGGCAGCAGCTGGTGGTTATGATGGAGAGTGGAAGATAGTGGGCAGTTATCTACCTTGAAAGAAGGATGACCAGTCAGTGTGAGTGAGTGGGAAGTTAGGTCAAACAGGCAGTTACTTCCAAGGAGGGAAGTTAAGGTATTCTGGAAGTAGAAACCCTATGGGCCATTTAGGGAAGATGGGAGATCCAAAAGAAAGCCCATTGACCAACAGTCAAAGTCCACTGTAAAGGTCAAGAGGTGTTTTGGTAATATGATGCAAATTACTAAATAAATAAATTAATTGAGTAAGTAGTACCATGACAAACATTTTTTATACTTGGTTGGACTTACTGTATTGCAATTGTTATGTCAAATTTCAAAGTTAGTTTATTTTTATGAACTATAAAATCAGATTTTAAAGATATAACTATAAGTTTATAAATGAGACTCATAAAATTGGCCTGGTAGTACATGTCGCAGTGTATGTGATTATTTATTTTAATTTTTTCACATTTATAATTTTTTTTAAATTTATTTGCTTTATAAATTAGCCTATTTTTTTTTTGCTAATAAGAATTTTGTTTTTCCATTTACCTGAGTACAGGTCTATACAACCTATACTATGTAGTATTTCCCAACTTAGTTGCATCATTATGGAAATTGGGCCTATCTTCTATGAAGGGTTTCACTATCCCACTCTTCATGTGCATTGAAGCCGGAAAGACACTACATCAAAAAAGCCATAAGTTTGCGTAAAGAAACTATACATCAAAGGCCTATACATAACTAGTAGACAAAACACTAGTCAAGATGACAGTGTCTATAAACATCAGAAGGCCATCACTACAAGAGGAGATTAATGAAGAAGGAGAGGGATGTGTAGCGTCTTGAGTCGGAGTTCAACTTCTTCTTTAAGTCGTAGTACAACAGAATGAGGGGTTTGAACGAGATCTTCCCAGATAGCAATGTTCATGCTCTTCCAAATTGCATAAACAATGGATGTATATACGACGCTCATAATTTGTTGTTGCACTTTTTTGAGTTTGTACTTCCGAAAGTCTATCCTTGCTATGGGTTTAAGCCTGATGCCCGTCCATTTCTCTATTTCATCTAGGCATCTCTGACTGAAGGGGCATTCAAAATAGATGTGTTGGGTGCTTTCCTTTGCTTCGGCACACAGAGGGCATAAGTTGTCTAGAGTCACACCTAGACTATGAAGTCTATCCTTGGTTTTCAATTTCTCCAAGGCCACGAGCCAACAGCAAAATCGAGCTCGTGGAATAGCTACTCTGTTCCAGACCAATACTCTCCAATTCACCTTTGGTTGTAGCTGAAAGGTTGCCATGTAGACTTCTTGGATTGAATAGGAATCGTTAAACACCCATTGCTTCCATGTGCCTTTAATTTTGCAGAGTTTTCACATGCTCCAGCTGGCAGTGATGGGGGCGTTATACAAGGACCATCTTCCCCCTTTAGTATAGACTTCGTGAACCCATCGCACCCACAGTGAGTCTTTCATCATGTATATGTGCCACCCTATCTTGCCCACAACCACTTGGTTCCATACATGCACATCTCTGATGCCCAGTCCACCATACTTGTTAGGTTTACAAACCTTTTTTCAGTTCACATTCCCTGATTTGTGGGAATCTGCGATGCCAAACCATTAAAAGGTTCTGTATATGTCAATAATACATTTGATGACTGTTTTTAGAAGGATAAACATCTGACACCAATAAGAAGAGATACCCATCATAACTAAGATTATCAGCTAAAGCTTTGCTGAATATGAGAGTTTTTTTGGCTTGCCACCCTCTTATTCTATTTGTCATCTTATTTGCAAGTTGTTCACATTCAGCAATAGATAGTCTTTTAGTGGATAAAGGGATGTCGAGATACCTTAAGGGGAAGGTTCCAAAGGGGAAATGAGTGAGCTCCCCAATGGCTTTGTTAGTCTCTGGTGTAATCCCAATTGTATACATTGCAGACTTGGAGACATTAGCTTGTAACCCTGAGGCTCTGGAGAAGGTTTGGGTGCAGTGCCGAAGGAACGTCGCCTTTACAAAAGAGCATCAGATCATCAGCGAAGCAAAGGTGAGTAAGCTTTGTCTTTCTGCATCTAGGTTGGAAACCATATTGGTCCTCTACACTTTTGAGGATTTGCGACAAATATTCCATGCCAATTACAAAAAGCTGTAGGGATAGAGGATCATCTTGTCGAAGGCCTCTTTTTGTTTGGAAAATAGGTGTGGGACTTCCATTGATCAAACAGTCCAATGAATTTATTTTATTATTATTATTATATATATTACTTTTGCTTGGAAATTAGGTGTGCGACAAATATATTATTATTATTATTATTATTATTATTATTATTATTATAATTTATGTTTATTTATTTATTTATTTTTATCTCGATTTATTTTCTTGCGAGAGCCAACTAAGAGACCCACCTTCGCGGCCTCACACATTTTAATAAAATAATCATTTTGATTCGAACCTCTTTATTTAAGAAATCGTAACTATATTATATATATAAAAAACCTTTTTTGTTAAAACTATAAGTTAATCTTATATTTTATTTAAAATTTATTTTTATAAATATCTAAAACTCATTTATTCAATTTATAATTGAATATCTAATAACATAAATCTTAGTTATATTTTTAATATTTAAAATTTATTTATACTTAATATTATTCAAATTTATAATTTCAAAATTTCAAAATCCTATTAAAATCTTCTAAAGTCCTCTTTAAGTTATAGGTAATGATAATATTTAAACAGATGTCGCAATGAGTACTTGTTTGCCAATTTATTTGACATGCTATTCGTCAAAATATTCGACATCAATTTTACGCATCGCAGTGTTTTTAAAAAAAATAACTTTGAGACATGTAGCCCGAAAATCGGTCCTATTAGTAGTCATTTGTTTAATTTTTAAAGCACGCAAATAAATAAGATATTTAACATCATTTCAATCAATATTAACAATTTAAAAAAAAAGTCATGAAAACTCTTAAAGAACATGTAGTTCAAATATTTGTTCTAATACTTATTCACCTATATATCCATAATGCAGGTTAGGAAAATATATAATGCTAATCCAGTATGCCACAATCAACCTTAAGAAACATTCACTTCAAAAGTTCGATCAAAATGTTTTTTTTTATATTTTATGCATACAAATGTGTTGATATAGACCAATAAGTACTCAAATCAGGTCTAAACCTGATTCAAACCAAACATGGCCAAACTCAAAAGTGATATGAACGAAAAGTAATACATCCTAAAATCAATCAAATTAAAAATGATGGAGGTGACCCAAATGTTTAAACATGTCTATCTTGGAGTGATAAAAGGTGGGTAGTCATTAGTTAATGTGATTTGTCAAGATACAAAGTCAAAAATTAGGTGAAAATGGATGAAACATCAAAGGCATTAGCTATGTTGATGTTATATTATTCGGCAAGATAAATTACTTGGTAGAAGAGTCAATGCATAGGAAAATATGAAAAAGAGGTGTCAAATTATTTGTAGCGTTGAAAAGAAAAGTGGTTTTTAGTTTTCCAGGGAGTTTGAAAGCGGTTGGTAAAGGCTTGATTACGTAAATAGCAAAAGCACGCGTCGGAGGACGTGACATGGTGCATACCCAAACCACTTGGGGCACGCTAAAGCAACTTTGATGTCATATTTCAAGAAGTCATCACTTGTGTTAAGTGATAACTGATAACCCATGTAACACACGTAGAATGTTAGAGAAATTTTGTAACGAAAAAAAATAGATGAGAAATTCTACATGAAAGGGACGAAGTAAAAATTGAAAAATTGTGTAAAGATTATGTGTTATTTCAAAAATTATAATGTTTTTCTTACAATTTTATATCTTTAAACATAACATATACTACATATTTTAATAATGAGGCTTTTAATTTTGAATTTTTAGTTTTTTTTACGTGGTGAACAAAAGTCTTTTTTATTCTACGTGGTGACCTTAGGTTTTTAACTTTTCTACTTGATAAACAAAAGGCTAAGATTTTTGTTAAAGTTACGTTATTATTATTCATGTAAAACCACAAAATTTTAGAGAAACTTTGTAATGTAGAAAAATGGATTTATGGGAGGAAAAGTCTAGTTTATGTAGTAATTGTTGTGTTTATTGATGTTTTTTTTTATATACGTTATATTGTATGTACTTCTTATTCATAGTCTTTAATGTAGATTAATGTATTGTCTAAATAAGTTTAGAATTCTCTAGCTTTGTCTAATCACTTTTAGATTACGTTAGAGGGATATGTAGGTTAAGTTGTTCTAGGCAACCTAAGATACTCTAGATTTTTCAAACTAATATCTACGATGGTTTTTTAGATTTCTCTAAATTAGTTTTCTAACAAAGAATCGTTTAATTTTATAGGTTTGTTTAGTTTAGTTTGCTTGTGTGTAAAAGATTAAACATGAGTAATTATGATAAAAGATCATTCAGAGAGGCTAAATTAATACCAATCTGGGAAGAATTGTTTAGGCCAGATAATTATCTGGCAACATTCATCTGGGAAGGTCAAAATAGACATTGTACGTATATAGTAATATTAGTGTATGGGAAGCTCACTTGTGGATAGGAGACACTTGTCAACCGTGGATAGATATTATAAGGTAGTAAGACACATGTCCAAAAGGAAAGTGAAGAATAAGATACAGTAGAATAAATGAAGGATTGACACGTCAAAAGCAAGCATAGTGGCATGCAAAAAGTTATGGGGATTAGAGAAATTTAGAAGAATGTTTTACAAGAACAATCATGAGCTATAAATACGGATGAAAGAGCACATAAATGAGGTAACGTGAATTCTTCATCATTAAGAGAAAAACACCAAAAAGAACTCAAAAGTAATTTATTAATAGGGAGTTATTACAACTGAACTTCAAAGAACTACTTTGATTTTCAGAAGAATATTAATAGCATAAATACAAACTTGAGAGTAATTATAAATTATTCTGATCAATCTTCAAAAGAACCTTAGTCAGATATTCAAAAGACCTCACGTCTAAATAAGTCCTAAGTAGTAATCCACCTTGTAGCCACAGTGCTCCTGGAAAGACCTATTAGGCAAACTTGTTTTATACTGTTACTGACTTGGGCGTCAGAGTAGGTCCCCGAAAAAACATTCCGGGCCCTGCTAACCCCTTGTTGCTTTTTGTAGGAGACATCATCTTCTTGAAAGATCGTTCAGCACAACTTGGCAAAGCATTAAGAACAAGACCTCTACCAGCACTTGGGTCCATAGATAAAACATTAATCAAGGACTTAGGTTCACAATTAATTGTTCCATAAATCAAAAATAGGAACAATTTGGCGCTAGAAGGAGGGCATGTTTTTCTTTATTTGCCAAAAAAAAATCACTTTAAGAAAATCCAAAATGACGAACAATTCACAAAATCAGAGTCAGAACACCAGATAGTCTAGAAGAAGCAGGTCTCACAGGAGATCTAATGAAACTGAAAACATAGCACAAAGAATAGTCGATGAAAGAAGAAATGCTAGAACTTCATCCCAGCAAGGAGCACATATACAAAGTGGATGGACTGAAACAGTCTACCCGCAAACTGATTCCCAGGCAACAACAAGGGAATTAGAGAAAACTAAAAGAATCTCTACAGCAAATAGACTGGGAAAAAGTCCCAGTCCATCAAGAATCTGGAAAAGGATTAGTGCTTTACAACCATCCTTGAAGATTCAAGAAGGAGAGGGGGAATCAATTCAGGTCACAAAAAGCATGCAACTAGAAATCCATTCCCTTAAAGACAAATCACCATACAATCTAGGATTACCACCAAAGTTCCCAGAAAATCAGAAAATTAGGTTTTTTAGGAAGACCCCATTCGTGCCAGAAATTGCTGCAACCTCAGCAAAAAGAGTAAAATTCCCTGTTCACTTGACTTACAAAGGGGAAACCTGTCCGAATGCTCATCTGGCAGCATTCAACAATGGAATGGATATGGACAACCATACCGATGCAAGTTGGTGGAAAAACTGCATCCTCACCTTAACGGGAACTGCTCAGAAATGGGTGCAGAGTCTCCCAGAAGGATTAACTTTCAGCTTTGATGAATTGGCAGAAAATTTCAGAAGTCACTTTTCATCAATAACTGCTATAACGAAACAATCCATTGAAATGATGACCATCAGGCAGGGGAAAGATGAATCCTTGAGAAATTACGTCTCTAGGTTCGATAAAGAAAGTCTTCAGGTATTAAAACCAGAAGAAAATATTTTAACCTTCGCTTTCAGGCAAGGCTTAAATTCTGATAGGCCTGAGAGTGAAGCATTAAAGTTCAGCAATCAATGGTCTTACCTGAAGACTATGAAAGAGGTCAGAGAATATGTGCAATCCCATGTCGATGTAGAAGATTTTGAAGCTATTACTGGGACCATGGAACAAAAGGGAAGGAGTATAGAGAAAGCTAAAAAACCAGCAGAATGGCATGGCAGGGTGAAAAAGCTGGTAAGAACTGAAGATTTAGATGTACCTGGGCTCAATAACTATGCTAATTACACACCATTAAAGGAATCCAGGGCAAAAAATTTTAATGTACATAAAGAAGATACAAGATGGCAATGCCTCATCCAAAAGAAGATTGCTGGAAAGAACTCAGAAGCATTCTGCAAATTCCATGAATGTCCAGGTCATTGGACAGAACATTGTAAGTCTTTGATGAACAATATAGAAGACTTAATACAAAGAGGATATTTCCAGCAATACAAACAAGATAGAAATTCTGGCAAAAAACAGTTAGGAAACAGATCCAGAGTTGAGAAGCAAGCCAGAGATGGAGAGGAACCCACACAGAAAAAGAAAAAAGAATTTTTTGTTATATTCCAGACATCTGGGATATCAAATCCTAAGGCACATCTGAAAGCAGCAACTGCTCCCAGATTAGAGTTGATAGAAGTGACTGAGCAGGAAGAACCACTATCTATGCCAGATATGACATTCACTAGAGAAGATTGTAGAGGGGTATCATATCCTCACTCAAACCCCCTGGTAATGGTTGTAGATATAGCTGATCAGTTTGTGCATAGAGTTTTACTGGACAGCGGCGCTGAAGTCAACGTCATTTATAAGTCTTGCTGGGACTAGATGGACCTGGAAGACAAAGTTTTGAAAAGATCCTCCACTCCCATTGTGGGATTTTCAGGAGAAGCAGTACAGGCAGAGGGAAAAATTACCCTGCCTGTAACGATTAAGGATAAACAAGGGGTTAATATTACAGTTCCCCAAGAATTTTATATAATTGATGCTCCAACCAGATACAATTATATTCTGGAAAGGAAATTCACTGTTGCAATAACTGGCATTTCATCCACTCACCATCAAACTTTGTTTTTTGTTGGGAAAGATGGAAGACTAGGAAGGGCCAGAGGAAATCAAAAAATGGCTAGAACTTTCAATTTCATGAATAAAGCAAGTACTGAGCCACAAAAATAATATAAAAAGAAAAGGTGCCAGAAATAGATTTGGCGCCAGACAAAATAATTGAAAAAGAAAAAAGATGTAAAAAAATAAAGCTTGTCACATCTTCATCCGAGTTTGGGACTCAAAAACCTGTTGAGATTGATCCCAGACCATTTGAAGGTGAAAATACAAAGAAGAGTACCCCCTAGATAGAGATTGATCATCAAGAAATAGAATAGGTTCCCTTAATTGAAGGAACTGACAAAACAGTGAGAATCGGTGGAAATCTGGATCCTTAAATTCGCCTGCATTTGGTCCAAGTTTTAAGACAGTACGCTGATCTTTTTGCTTATTCAGTAGCTGACATGCCAGGCATAAATCCAGAAATAATCACTCACAAACTTAAAGTTTTTGAAGGGGTCAAGCCAGTCAAGCAAAATAAAAGAAATTTCGGTCCAGAAAAAAGATAAAATTATTGAAGAAGAAGTTCAGAAATTACTGGATGCTGGATTCATAGAGGAATGTCTCTATCCAGAATGGTTGGCTAATATTGTCCTGGTTAAAAATCCCAGCTAAGAAAATGGAGAATGTGTATAGACTTTACTAGTTTAAATAAACATTGCCCTAAAGATTGTTATCCTTTACCTAGAATAGACCAGTAAGTAGATTCAACTACTAGGTACGCATTGTTATCATGTATGGATGCCTTTTCTGGCTATCATCAGATTTTTATGGACCCTACTGATAAAGAAAAAACAACATTTATATGCTCAGCAGGGGTATTTAATTATATCATGATGCCTTTTGGTTTAAAGAATACGGGGGCAACCTATCAAAGATTGATGGATAAAATTTTCAAAGATCAGAGAGGTAGAAATTTAGAAGTATATATAGATGATTCAATTGTAAAAAGTAAAACAAAGGAAGAAATGATTGTAGATTTAAAAGAAACATTTAGCAACATGAGAGAATATACAATGAAACTTAATCCCAGAAAATGTGTTTTCGAGATTAAATCTGGCAAATTTTTGGGATACTTAGTTAGCCAGAGAGGAATTGATGCAAACCCGGAAAAGGTTCAAGCAGTGATCGATCTGGGGAACCAAAAAGTAAGCATGAGGTAATGAAACTAACTGGGAGAATGATAGCTCTATCCAGATTCATCTCCAAGTCAGCTGAGAGAGTCATGCCATTCTTCAAAGTTTTGAAAGGAAATAAAAACTTTGAATGGGGAGAAGAACAAAGTCAAGCCTTTAAAGAATTGAAAAAACACTTACACAAACTGCCAACATTGGCAAGACCCATAACAAGAGAAACATTATACTTGTACATATCAATTACATAGCATACAATGAGTGCAACATTAATCAGGGAGGAAAACAAAGTTCAACTCCAAATTTATTTTGTAAATAAAATATTACTAGATGCTGAGACCAGATATACAGTAATAGAGAAAGTGGCATATGCTGTGGTTGTGGCAGCCAAAAAACTGAGACCTTACTTTGATGCTCATCAAGTAATAGTCTTGACATACTTACCTCTAGAAAAGAGTCTAGACAAAGTTGAAAGATCTGGAAGATTGGCAAAATGGGCCAAAGAATTGAATGGATTGGGAATTAATTACCAACCTAAGAAAGCAATCAAAGGTCAAGCCCTGGCAGATATTTTTGCAGAAGGCATATCTCGAGATGAAAGTGAAGAACCAGTATGGCAACTGTTAACTGACGGGTCTTCCAGACTCATTGGTGCAGGGGCTGGGTTGGTATTAATAACACCTGAGGGGAAAATCATAGAATATGCACTAAAGTTCTAATTCAAAGCTACCAACAATGAGGCAGAATACGAAGCAGTCATTGCTGGGTTACAATTATGCAAAGCTCTAGAAGTAAAAAGAATCAGTCTGAAAACTGACTCACAGTTAGGACCTGTTCTCTTCGTCTGATCTGATTGGATCTGATCTGAATGTACTAAGGTCTGATCTGATCTGGTCTGATTCAGTCTGATCTGATCTGGTCTGATCTGATCTGATCTGGTCTGGTCTGATCTGATCTGGTCTGGTCTGATCTGATCTTGTTTGTTCTGGTCTGATCTGATCTTGTTTGTTCTGGTCTGATCTGATTTGATTTGGTTTCATTGAGTTTGTTATTAATAATTGTAGTTATGGTATTATTATTATTATTATTATTATTATTATTATTATTATTATTATTATTATTATTATTATTATTATTATCATTATTATTATTATTATTATTATTATTATTATTATTATTATTATTATTATTATTATTATTATTATTATTATTATTATTATTATTATTATTATTATTATTATTGTTATTGTTATTGTTATCATATTATTATTATTATTATTATTATTATTATTATTATTATTATTATTATTATTATTATTATTATTATTATTATTATTATTATTATTATTATTATTATTACTATTGTTATTGTTATTGTTATTATTATTATTATTATTATTATTATTATTATTATTATTATTATTACTATTGTTATTGTTATTGTTATTATTATTATTATTATTATTATTATTATTATTATTATTATTATTATTATTATTATTATTATTATTATTACTATTTATTTTTGCTATTATTATCATCATCATCATTATTATTATTATTATTA
>NC_080050.1:25283865-25373865 GCF_026212465.1 Amaranthus tricolor | reverse complement strand
ATAGAGGATTATACAAGAAGGCCAAGAATGGACCGTTACTAAAATGTATAACACCATCTGAGGCTGACTATATATTGAAAGAGGTACATGAAGGCTGCTGTGGTCACCATTTGGAAGCTAGAGCTCTGGCACACAAAACAATCAGAATTGGTTATTATTGGCCCACAGCAATAGAAGATGCCAAAAAGTTAGTTCAGAGATGTGAAAAATGCCAGAAGTACGCACCAAATATTTCCCAACCAGCATCAGAATTGAAATACATCCATAATTCAATCCTATTTGTCCAGTGGGGACTAGACCTTCTGGGACCATTCAAACAGGCAGCAGCAGGATAAAAGTTTTTGATTGTTTCAATTGATTAGTTTACAAAGTGGATAGAAGTAGAGTCATTGGCAACAATCACTTCCAGAAAAGTAGAAAAATCCATCTGGCAGAACATTATCACCAGATTTGGACTACCAAGAGTGTTAACTATTGATAATGAAACCTAGTTTGATTGTGCAACATTGAGAAAGTACCTGAAAGATTTTAAGATAGCTATAGCATACTCATCAGTTTGCAATCCGCAATGCAATGGCTTGGCAGAAGCTGCAAACAAACAAATTTTGAATGGACTTCAGAAAAAACTGGAAGATGCAAAAGCCAGATGGATTGATGATATTTATGATGTTCTATGGTCACTAAGAATGACAGTGAAAGAAGCAACTGGTTAGACTCCATTCAAGCTTGTTTATGGCTCAGAAGCACTCCTCCCAGTTGAAATTGGAGTACAAACTATAAGAGTCAAGCTATTGAGTCAAGAAGAAAATGAGCAATCCAGATTCATAGATTTGGAACTAATCGATGAAGTCAGAGAAAATGCAGCCTTGAAAATGGCAACATACCAGAACAGGATTGCCAGACTGTATAATAGAAAGGTCAAATGCAGAATGTTTCAAGTAGGTGATTTGGTCTTAAGAAACACAAAGGCCATACAAAAGCATGACCATGGAAAACTATCAGAAAAATGGGAAGGTCCTCATATAATTTCTGAATATTGGGGGAATGGAACAAACAAATTAAAGGCATCTGATGGTAAACCATTAAAACACAAATGGAACATCAGAATGTTGAAAAAATATTAGGTATAGAAAAAAAATATTTATAATCATTCATTTGTAAGTAAGGAGATTTAATACAATTATTTTTCAAGAACAGTTATGTAATAAATTAAATAAAGTAAATAAATAGTAAAGTCATGAAAAAGAGCCAGTGGGAAATTTATGACTTTTAGAGTTAAGAAGCCCAGCTGAGTTCATGGGGAAGCCCTGGTTTTTTATAACTAAGGAACCCAGAAAGTGTCCGAAGAAGATATTAGGCATGAGGAGGAATACAATAAATTCATAACAACCATAAATCTTTTAAGTATCTTTCATTTTTGAAAATACTTAAAAGTTGGGGGGAGTAAAAGGCAGATATCTGTCAAAAATTTTTCTAAAGTCTCCAGAAGTTTACAAAAAAAAAAATAAACAAAAAAAGTTATGGTTTGCTTAGTGGAGGAGTTGTTGAGACAGAGGGAGCAGAGGTATCAGTTCCCTGACCAGATGATGCTTTGTATTGGGTCATAAGGGCTGGAATACATGAGGCTACTGGGTTTGATTTTTCTGACGAAGACTTTGAAGATCAAAATGGTATGTTTTCTTCATCAAAGAACCCAACTCAGAAAGTCTGGAATTAACCAACTACATAAAATAATAATAATTAGTAGGTTGAAGATTGAAAGAATCAAATGCAAAATTCTAAGTACAAATTCAGTTACCTCATCAAATTCAGTTCCAAAAATCTTCCAACACTGGCCATAATGTCCATCGACCCAGATTGGTGGGAGGTGTTATTTACTTCATCCAGCTTCAGTCTGGAAGAAGGTGGTTCTTTTGGATGAGGGCCCTCAGCAGCCCGTTTATTTACATTTAATGTTCTAAAATATGTAAGTAAATGTTTAAAAAGGAAAAAAAAAAAGAAAAAAAGAATTACCTTCAGCAAGAACGACTTCAATGGGACTGGGATCCTTTAATTCCCTAACAGATGGAATTGGAAGGATTTCTCCAGATTAGCTCCACCTTCCATGACTTCTTGTAAGTCATGGGAAGGGCTTTCATCAACAATCTCCTCAGTCGCAATGACTAGGAGACTGGTATGTACAAGTGGGGTCCCAACATCAACTTCTGGGACAAGTGAATCATCAGCTGCAACCTTAACTTGGGACCGTGGCTGCCTCAGCCATAGAGATAGAAGGTTCAGCAACAGTTTCAGTTGCTTTATCACCTGCCACCTGGATGACTTCATCAATAGGAAAAACTGTAGGGGAGGCTGGCTGTTCAACAGCTAAAAAAAATTGAAAATGATAATGGTTAGTGAGGATGAATTTTTTCTAAGTAAACATGTCTTGATGAAAATTGAAAATAAAATCAAATAACTGTACCGGCTCCCTTAAAAAATTGATCAATAGCATCATCAGCTGTAAAGGCAAATATGTTGGAATACCCGGGAGAAGCAGGAGGAGATGGAGAGGTCACATCCACAACAACCTCCTAAACAGGCTCCAGAGTAACCTCTTCAGTTGAAGCAGCCTCAGCGGTAGCAACGTCGGTAGTTGCTGTGAAAAAGAAAACAAGTCAGATATCAGAAAAATAAGAATGATGATTAATAAAGTTTCACTCAATAGGAAAACATCCACCTAAGTCTTGATCTGGGAGCAACAAAATAACTTGTGAGCTCTCAGGAGCCAGATAAGCACACGGAGTAACCAGAAAGGGAAGATTATCACCTTCTTAGAAAAGAAGAAACATCAGCCTCTTTCTTCTTCTTGAGGCTCCTTTTCTTCTTGATTGGGCCTCTGGTTAAAGGGCCAGCTTGATAAGCAACAGCGGGGTCCTCAAATTTGCCCTTCTTTGAACCCCCTCCAATAAAAGGGTCTGAGACTTAGAAAACTTTTGAGTGAGGATCAACCTAAGTCTCAGGATTCCTATATTCCTTTTTACCAGGACGAAGAGGACCTTGCCCTCTTCTAAGATAGAAGGCAGTGCTATCTGGGCATATGTGACTCCTCCTCCACCTGGGGGCCTCAGCTGGACCCAGAGGGTCATAATAGAATGAGGCAGTCCTCCTCTGCCTGTAATTTTTAATGTGGACAGGTGGACAACTAACACACATCCTATATAGATGTTTGTTAGCTGTGTTGTCAGCCCATGGAGAGGAAGGAAGAGGATTATAGTATTTCCCATGAGGAGAAATACCTAAAGTCCTCCGGGGAACTAACATGCCTGCTTGATCTGGGAGAGTAAACAAAAAACTTGTCAAAAGAAAAAAAAACAAATATATATATATATATATATATATATATATATATATATATATATATATAATAATAATAATAATAATAATAATAATAATAATAATAATAATAATAATAATTATAAAAATAATAATAATAATAATAATAATAATAATAATAATAATAAAAATATATATATATAATAATAATAATAATAATAATATATAGTATATATCATTACAAAACAGGAAAATAAAGGAAATTGATATCATACTAGAAGCCAGGCAGGAAGACATCTTCACCAAGGACAAACATAGGTCCTGTTGGAAGATAGCCGCATGAGGAATCCACCCAGAAGGTAGATTCTTATCCTTGGGCTTAATAAAATATAAAAAAGAGTGCCTTTCTCTTCGAGAAAGGTGCTGAATCTCATCCAGCCCCAGAGTTTCTCTGATTTTGAATTTACTCCAGAAAACTAGAGGCATGTATCTGAAAGGGTGACCAGGTGTCTTAGGAACTCTAACCAAATGATTTTGTCTTTGTATTCTTTGAGGTCGTTGAGTTCTGGGTAGATGACCATGGCCCCATTTATTGAAGAAAAGGTGATGAAGGGTTTATTTATTTTTATCTAACTTAAAAAGACTCTTAAAAAGATTAAGAGTCAGGGGAAGTCTCATTATTCACATGTCCAGATAAAGGACATAATCTTCCTAGTAGCCTGAGGAAGGAGTTGGTTGAGAGAAAGATGAAAATGGCAAAGAATTTGAGAGAAAAATGGATGAAGAGGAAAACATAAACCAAAGGTAAAGTGATATATACATACAGGGATAAAAAAGTCCTCCTCATTGGTTTCAGAGATGATGTATTTATGAGCCATCATCCCCTCCTCACCAATTCTACACCAGTACCCCTTCTCTTTAGGGATATGGCAGTAATCCTCCAAAACAAACTGAGCCCTACCCTCCACCATTTGTCTGAAAATCTCAGGGGTAAGCTCGTTGGTCAATAATTTCTTCATTGTCGCAAAAGAATCCTCCACATTGAGGGGAGAAAAATGGATACCTTCAAGACCCTTCAAGGAAAGAGGGACAATTGGGTCAGTCCAATGAAAATGTGGTCGACCATTTGCTTTCATTATCCATTCGGTTGGAGGTTCGTGCAGCAATGCTTGTGGCTGCATGTAGAGAGGAAACTTAAAAACAGGTCCATCAATTAAGTTGTCGTTGAAATCAAAAGTCAAATCACGGAGATAAGCTTTGGAAGAAACCATGTTTGAAACTAGTATGAGAATGAGATTGAAGAAAACGAAGACTAATAGAATAATTTGCAAGGAATTAAATCAGGGAATGTTCGAAAATTTTTTGAGGATTAAAAACGTAAAACTAAAATAAATGCAAGTATAGGAATACATATAGGCAGAGAAATCATTATAAAGTTTGAAAGAGAAAAATCGATCGTCAAGATTAGGGAGGGAAGGAAGATTAACCGTCAAGATTAAACCGCCAAAAATTCAAAATTTTCTTAGGTGTAGGAAACAGTGATTGGATGTGCAATTAATGTTTGTGCGGCTCAGTAAGGACAATGATGAAAGAGTACTGCAAAAATCAAGCGTGTTCAGCAAGTTTTCAAAAATTGCACCAAAAAAGAAAACCGTCAGAAAAACTGATGAAAGAAATTTCTAAACTTTCCCAAGAAAAAGGGAAGGGATAAAAGTACCCAGATCTTGAATGTTGCCAGATAGAGAAAAAGTATCCAGATGTTGCGTGATCCCAGATTAGAGAAAGTACCCAGATTTTCATGTTGCCAGAAATTTGAAAAATAAAGATTTGTTTGCAAACGTCCCAGACAAGAGACTGCCAGAACAAACCTGTGCCAGATACGGAGGATGAAGAAACAAAGAAGGAAAGTCTGCTTGATTTTTACATAGATTTTGGTAAGTGAAAGTTTTTGAGTGCGAGTTCAACTTAAAAAGATAGACCCATAAATTCCTAAGATAGAATTTATAGGTATAGGGGGGCAAATTGTGTGTGTAAAAGATTAAGCATGAGTAATTATGATAAAAGATCATCCAGAGAGGCTAAATTAATACCAATCTGGGAAGAATTATTTAGGCTAGATAATTATCTGGCAACATTCATCTGGGAAGGTCAAAATAGACATTGTACGTATATAGTAATATTAGTGTATGGGAAGCTCACTTGTGGATAGGAGACACTAGTCAACCGTGGATAGATATTATAAGGTAGTAAGACACATGTCCAAAAGGAAAGTGAAGAATAAGATACAGTAGAATAAATGAAGGATTGACACGTCAAAAACAAGCATAGTGGCATGCAAAAAGTTATGGGGGATTAGAGAAATTCAGGAGAATGTTTTACAAGCACAATCATGAGCTATAAATACGGATAAAAGAGCACATAAATGAGGTAACTTGAATTCTTCATCATTAAGAGAAAAACACCAAAAAGAACTCAAAAGTAATTTATTACTAGGGAGTTATTACAACTGAACTTCAAAGACCTACTTTGATTTTCAGAAGAACATTAATAGCATTACAAATTTGAAAGTAATTATAAATTATTCTGATCAATCTTTAAAAGAACCTTAGTCAGATATTCAAAAGACCTCACATCTAAATAAGTCCTAAGTAGTAATCCACCTTGTAGCCACAGTGCTCCTAGAAGGACCTATTAGGCAAACTTGTCTTATACTGTTACTGTCTTAGGCGTCGGAGCAGGTCCCCGGAAAAACATTCCAGGCACTGCTAACCCCTTGTTGTTTTTCGTAGGAGACATCATCTTCTTGAAAGATCGTTCAGCACAACTTGGCAAAGCATTAAGAACAAGACCTCTACCAGCACTTGGGTCCATAGATAAAACATTAATCAAGGAATTAAGTTCACAATTAATTGTTCCATAAATCAAAAACAGGAACAACTTGTTTTTGCAATATACTATTGTATAAATATGGGTGAAGGGATGTCCCATGAGACAACAAGCTCGATATGTTTGTGGATCATGTCTGCCCAAAACATGCCCTAAACTCTAGGGCCTCTTAATTTAAATGTCTCTGCTCGCTCCCCAATTATGTTTCTCCATTGTTTTAGAACCCCTCCTTCACCCATGTCACATACTCACTTGGTACGACACAAATAAGATGCCCTGGCTTGTCGATTGCATGCTAAACCATCATTTAAATGTTTTTATTCAATTTTGTTATAGATTAGTGGATATTTTGCGAGTCACGATTATGGGTCATGAGTTATGTTGTGCCTAGTTCAAAATAGAACCGATGGCCCGAAATTCATCCGACTTTATAAAATCCGACTTGACCCGACTTAAAACAATGACTTATAATTATGTAAAAATAATATGGACACACAATCCGATTTCAAACCGACTGAATACTTCTACTCGTGCCATTTGTTACATAGAGTATTAATTAGAGAAATTGGAGTAGAATTTTAAGCTAATTTATTGATAGAGCGATGCTGATATGGAGAGTGGGCCCTGAGTCGTCTGAAAATGACACATATGCGTGCAGATCTTTCACGGAAGCGAGTCTGCGAGTCTGAGTGAGTAAGTGAGTTGATCTCAGCAGTCAGCACCCTACGCATGCCTTTCTCGCACGCTTCCCTCTTGGGCTCGTTTTTCTTAGTTATAATTAAACTCTACAATTCCACACAGATATCAATCTTTCTTTGATTAGACTTTTATTATTTTATTTTGTCATCTTATATCTTGTTCTTATTCTACTACAACTGTTGTACTCCTTCGGTCAAACTATTTTTAATGTTTATTGAGAAAACACTTGGATTTAGGACAAGGCATGCGCAGGCGCAGCCATATATGGAGTCTTTTCTTAAATTTGTATGCACTTTTTTTGAGTAAACTTTTGTATGTACTTTAATTTTTATCGTTTTGTAAACTGGTTTTATAAAATGTTAAAAAATTATGATTTTATTTAAAAATATAGATTTAAATTAAATTTAATATTTGACATATATTTACTTTAATTATTTTTATGTCTGATTTTCATAAAATAGTTCATAATAACTACTTTTGTATGCACATGAGTTTGAATCATTTTGTAAATTAGAGATTTTTTTTAAGGAAATAGAGTTTTAATAACACATTAAGAAATATATATATATATATATATATATATATATATATATATATATATATATATATATATATATATATATATATGATCAAATAAGAAGGATTTATAAATAAGTTTAGAAAAGAATTTTTGTTTGATTTTATTTTGTTACTCTATATACAAAAATAAATACTATATTATAAATTAAGAACATTCTAAAAATTAATGTGATAATACTTTTCTGTGTAACATAGATACTTTTACAATTATATGTTTTTGGGTTAATTGTGACCATAATTTTTTTATTTTAGTGAAATCAAAGGTGTAGAGTTCTTCTTACCCTTCTCATTTTCAATACCCATCTCATTGGATTTCTCTTTTATATATATATATATATATATATATATATATATATGAAATTTAATGAAGATCCTATAGTAAACAAAATAATTGTAAAAATTCAAAATAAAAAAAACCGTGATAATTTTGAAAACAGATGGATTATTAAGGAAATCCGTTACGCCGTTGCCTTTTTTAGAGGCGCCGTCTATGTTGCCACTATTGGTTACTTAATCCAACTCTAAGCGTTGTGGTCCTGGGATCTTGTTGACGTTTTGTTTTGACTTTGGCAAGTCCACAAATTAGGTCTACTCCTAAGTCCTATCCTATCTACATGATGAAGTTGCCATATTTTTGCTTTCCAAGTTTAGTTCAATCTTAATTAAAAATAAAGTTTAGTTCAACCTCCATTAGGTTACATTGAAATATTTGACTGTTGTTTAAATATCATCATCTTTTTTATTCTGTTGTCATTTTTTAAATGAAATTACTAAAATATTGTGGGACATAACTTTCTATAAAATATTCTCATCTCAATTTATAGCACTTTTATCTCTCTAAAAAAACTTGTAGATTCAAAGCATAAGAATTTTAATCGTATGGATTAAGAAATTTTAAATTGGAAAAATTAACATTAGTAATCCAACCTTTTTGTTCCGTTGTGAATAATCCAATCATAGATTAATTTTTTAGTTGTACCACATTTACCGTTACTCCGCTGTGTATGATCCAACTTTTGTCTTAACTTGCTAGCAGCATATCGTAATATAACATGTTGTGGGCAAATATATGACAAATGTTAGATTACTAGAAAATAAACCAAATAATCCAAAGGGGGTATTATTCACACGAATAAGTAAAAGGTCAAATTATTAACATCAATTTTCCTTTTAATTTTTATATGGATATAAAAAGTTCAAATATATTCAAATGATATCTTATTAGATTAATCTCGATGTATGAAATTTTAATATGAATTTTTTATAATTTTTAATAGAGTATATTTATTGATATTAAACTTTGAATTATACTTGAATAACAAATAAACAAATATAAAAATATTGTGAAACGAAGAGATTAATGCACCGTATTATTAAAATATTTACAAATATTCAAATGAGATGGTCTCATAGTGAGACAATTTTTATTGGTTGACCCAATATACATTTATTAGTTATTGTCTTCAAGTGATAACTTACAGTTTTAAATTGAATATTTTTTTGTAGTTTAAAGTGATTAAATATAATTTTAAAGTGATCCATTAAAAAAAAATTAGATGTTATGGGTTCATCTCATTGCTGAAAAATGTTTCAGTCCTTGTTTTAGGCTCCAAAGAGCCCCGTTTATCTCGCATTGGGCCATTCCAATGAGCAGCCCAATACTCGAGAAATCTTAACAGAAATAGGAGTATCTTATTGTTGCCTTCTTGAGCCTAATCAAACCCAAACCGAAATGTACCTATAAAACGTGAATTGTAACTGAAGTTAGCCCAATTTAAAAGTTCTGGTTGATGCATTAAATTACCCCAAAATCTTGTAAGAGATGCTCTTTTCGAGAAATTATTTTTAATTTGGGCAAGCCTATTATATAGTATTTTTTAAATTGTTGTAAGTAGGCATTTAGAATTATGTAAATAGACATTTAAGATATTAAAAGTAGACATTAAGGATACAACAAGTAAGCATTAAGAATAATATAAGTAGGCATTAAGAATACGGTAAGTAAACAATAATCTTTAATGGGTTGGACTTGATATACGTTTCTAAAAAAACGGTCTCTCAAGAAATTAGCTGTTAAATCACTAACCATGTCAGGAAATTTTGGTTAATGCATTTGATCACAGCCCAAGACATGTTTATACAGAGAACTTCTAACCATGAATTACCATTTGAAGTTAGCCCAAACCATGAACTTCCAACCATGAAGTTAGCCCAAACTAAGGAAAAATTATCGTAATAATATAAATTTTCACTAATTTCTCTTGCAATAATACAAATTTTAGATTGATCATGAATAATATCAATTTAGGGGATGTTTGCCCTGAATAGTATCAACTTTTGTTTATAGTAGATTATTGAAAAAAACAAAAAAAAAAAAAACAAAGATAAACTAATGGTTAAACAAAAGTTAGTATTTTAGAAAAATACACCCCTAAATTTATGGTTAATCAAAAGTTGGTATTATTATAGGAAAATTAGCAAAAATTTGTATTTTTCACAGTGATTTTTCATTTTTTAAAATTAGATTTGGAAATTAAAAAACCGAAATCATTATGTTTGAATTCAATTTTTATGACTTAAAAAACCAAAATCGAATTATTTTATATTTATGTCAAGAGACGAAGTTTTTTGAAATTATATGGTAAGTTAAAAGAAGAGGGTTAAGTGAAAATTTAACTTATGATATTTATTTGAGAAAATAATACTTGCTACAATTTAGCCGCGAAATTTAAATAAATGAAAGTTGAGATAGAGTTTCGAGATGGCACATAAATCACAAATGTGAAGTATTGGATGTAATTGAAAGAACACCGATCAAATAAAAATCCGTTATCAACATTATATTATAAATAACTTCAAGTAGGGTAATTTTATTGATTTATGCTTCAATACTTAAAATCGTTGTCTAAGATTGTACTTTAGGAATCCTGAAATAATATTAAATTATTAAATAGTAAAATTTCTATTAAAACAGCTACAGTACCATAATCTTTTAAAGTTGAAACAAAAAAATTTTAAAAATATTCAAATGACAGAATATCAAAATATTTGACCATTGGCATTTTTTGACATTTAATTGTTAATTTCATTCTTAGTGAATGATAATTTTACTAGGAAGCATGTTAGACATAATTATTTTTCAACCGCTAATATTTTTCATTTGTTAGATCTAGCATTTTAGTGAAAAATGGAAAAGAAACGTTTAGGGTTTGATAATGGCCGAATACTTTGTATTATTTTCTGAAGAATTACAAGTATGGTTTATATACACTAATCACCCTTCTAATTTAGGTAGGAAAATAAAGACTAAATAATATAATTCCTAAAATACAAAATATTCTGATTTCCTAAAATATTTTCTGATTTCCTACACTCCCTCTCATGTTAGGTCGTATAGTTCAGCGAGACCTAACTTGCATATAGCACTATCAAATGATTCTGCAGAAACTGCTTTAGTGAGAATATCTGCAAGTTGTTCTTTTGAACGAACAAACGGGAGATTTATAATCCCTTTCTCAAGTTTCTCTTTGATGAAGTGTCAATCAATTTCCACATGTTTTGTGCGATCATGTTGCACTGGATTACCGGAGATGCTGATGGCTGCTTTATTATCACAAAAAAGATTACACGGTCCTTTCTGTGGAAAGTTTAATTCTCCTAGAAGCTTCCTGATCCATAGAATTTCAGTGATACCCTTCGCAATTCCCCAAAACTCTGCTTCTGCACTAGACAGTGCTACTACCTTTTGTTTCTTGCTTTTCCAAGTGACCAAATTTCCCCCGACAAGGGTGAAATACTCTGATGTTGATTTTCTGTCATCTCTATCACCAGCCCAATCTGCATCTGTATAGGCTAGGAGATCCAAATTATCATTTTTACCAAACAAGAGTCCGCTGCTACTTATACCCTTCAAATACCTTAATATTCGCATTACGGCAGTCATGTGTTGGATTTGTGGTTTGTGCATGAATCTGCTGACTACACCTACTACATATGCGATATCAGGTCTAGTATGAGAAAGATAAATGAGTTTCCCTACCAATCTCCCATAACTATCATGATCTGTCGGTTTCTCTCCTTCAACTATCTGCAACCCATGGTTTGTTGCGATGGGTGTGTCTACAGGTTTACAGTCAAGCATGCCAGTCTCTACCAAGAGATCTAGGATGTAGTTTCGTTGGATAATGAAAATTCCCTTCTTTGATCGTAGAACCTCAATGCCAAGAAAGTATTTTAGGCTTCCTAAGTCTTTCATATCAAATTCACCTGACAGTTTCCCTTTAATTCCCGAATCTCATCTGCATCATTACCTATGATCAGCATATCATCCACATAAATGATTAAGCATGTAATCCGATCTTTTCTTTTCTTGAGAAACAGTGTGTGATCTGAATTACTTTGTTTGTAACCGAAATTCTTCATAGCAAATGTAAACCTCCCAAACCATGCACGAGGAGATTGCTTGAGGCTATATAGAGCCTTCTTGAGTCTACACCCTTCTATTAGGCTGTATGCTTCTGAGAACCCTGGGGGAGGTTTAATGTACACTTCTTCTTCGAGTTCCCCATGTAAGAATGCATTTTTCACGTCGAATTGATGTAAGGGCTAATCTTTATTTGCTGCTATTGAGAAAAGAACTCAGATGGTATCAATCTTGGTTACTAGTGAGAATGTCTCAGAATAGTCTACACCATATGTTTGAGTGTACCCCTTTGCTACTAGCCGAGCTTTGTAATGTTCAATGGTTCCATCTGCATGGTATTTGATAGTAAACACCCATTTGCAACCTACTGCCTTTTCTCCTTTAGGTAGCTCACTTTTCCCAAGTCTCATTCTTCAGAAGGGCTGATATTTCCTCTTCCATTGCTTTCTTCCACTTAGGATCCTGAAGGGCCTCTTCTACTAGGAAATGTGATCTAGCTTAGATCCTCACTATGGTTCTCCCCTGAGATCGAAGTTGGGAAAAATAGTAGGAATCCTCAAAGAACTCACAATCTAAAGTCACATACATCCGATGAGATATGGGATCAAACCATCTATATCCTTTTTGTGTGGTTCCGTATCCCAAAAACACACATTTGACAGCACGAGGTTTAAGCTTGTTACGAGTTCGTGTGGATAGATGAACATATACAACACACCCAAATACCCGAGGAGGAAGAGAATGTGAAGAGGAAACCTCATGATGTGTTTTGAGAGTGTCAAGAGGAGTCTGGAAGTGTAAGGCCTTGGTAGGAAGGCGATTGGTTAAGTAAGTAGCAGTGGCATGAGCTTCTGGCCAATATGATGCAGGAACCCGAGATTCAAACATGAGGGAGCGAGTAATTTCAAGAAGGGTTCTATTTTTCCGCTCAGCAACACCATTTTGTTGAGGGGTATCAGGACATGTAGTTTGGTGTATAAGGCCATGAGCATTAATAAATTGTTTCATGTTTAGATTGACATATTCCCCCCATTATCAGATCTAAGAATTTGAGGCTGAATGTGAAATTGGGTAACAATCATGTTATAGAAGGTAACAAAAACATCAAAGACTTCAGATTTGTGTTTTAAAAAATACAGCCAACTCATACGAGTACAATCATCAACAAAGAGAACAAAATATGAAAAACCATGAGAATTGAAAACAGGAGTGGGGCCCCACACATCAGAATGTAACAGCACAAAAGGTTTATGAGTACGGGATAAGTTAGGAGAATATGAATGTTTGTGACTTTTAGCTAACATACAAGATTCACAGTTCAAAAAATTATTACAACTATGAAGTGATGGAAAAAGACGTTTCAAATAACCCATTAACGGATGTCCAAGATGTTTATGCCATATCCTTAGTTGGTGATTAGGAGATCTACGAGCAAGCGATGTATGACCTTTGTGACCCACCTCATCCACATAGTATAATCCTCCTCTCTCAGTACCACGCCCAATGATCGCTCCTGTTTGAGCATCCTGCACAGTACAACCATTAGATGTCATGAGAACAGTACACTTTAATTCCTTAGTTAACTGACTAATAGACAGGAGTTTATGAGTTAATTTAGGAATTAAAAGACAATTTTTAAGATGTAGAGACGGGGAAATATCGGCCTGTCCATCCTTAGTAACATCAATAAAATCACCATTTGCAGTCTGAATTTTATGGCGAGGAGTAAGTGTGAAAATGAGATCAGTTGGTTCATATGTCATTGTGTCAGTCGCCCCACAATCAAAAATCTACGTCAAATTTTTTTGCTCACATAGTAATCCCTTATGAGTATTTAAGGGTGGAATGGGTTTATTGATTTTGTGGGTTGAGATGTGGGAGGATCCGGGTATATGGGTGGGTTTAGGGTTATCATTATTGTCCCTATAAAAGGGGTTATTTTGGGTAATAACCCACTTCCCCTCTCTCTCTCCTGAACCGTCCTTCTCTCTTTCTCTTTGTTTTCCGCCATTGTTAGAGTCCTTTCCAGACTCTTCTTTGCTCCCATGACTGCTGGTGTGTTTTCCCTTACTACTTGCATTACCTGTCTGATTATGGAGGTCGGCGGTGGGCTTTTGTGGTGTTTGCCGGTTGCAGAAAAAATCAGTAGCAAGGTGAGCCTTGCCGCCGTTACGGGAAACCGTGGCCTTGGTGGCGGCTCTGCGATGCTTATGTTCTTCCCGCCATTTCGGGTACCCTATTAGCTTGAAACATCCTTCTTTTGTGTGCTTTGTACCTCCACAATGAGTGCACTTAAGGTGAGTCCGATCTCCATTTTCATGCCGGAATGAGGCTTTTGACCGGCTTTTGATTGCAAGTCCTCTACCAATCTCTGAAGGATTCATTCCTAGTGATGAGGTGGTATCCATGATACCACGTCGTGCTGGTTCTCGACGGATCATGGCGTATGCCATTTCGATAGTGGGTAAAGGATCTTGATTTAGTAATTCACACCTTTCTTTGTCCAGATTCTCGTTTATGCCAGCCAAGAATTGATAGAGCCTCTATCTCTGGATAAATGAATTAAACTGTGTGATGTCCGCAGAACACTTCATCGGATTTGGCATCCAATGATCGATTTCCTTCCACAGTGTATTAAGTTTTCCATAAAACACTTCAATTGAGTCATTGTTCTGTTTGAGACTTGCTGCTTTACTGCTTAGGTCAAATATCTGTAACTCGTCCCTTTCACTACTTAGGAGAGTCTCGATCCCTTTCCAGAGATCCCATGCCGTAGTGTAATCAAGAAATTGGTTCACTAGATCTAAATCGATATTGGCTATAATCCAAGATCAAACGATCGAGTCCCGTTGTTTCCATTGTAGGTAATTTGAGGCTGTGGGTTCCGGAGGGGTGTCAATGATGTGATTGAGGCGTCCCCTACCCTCAATTGCAATCTGAATGAGTTTGCACCATTTAGTGTAATTGTGGTATGTTAATTTTTCGGCTACTCGAAGGTCAGTTGATTGTGTTTCACTGGTGGGATTATTTTGTTTGGTAAGTTGTTGAAAATATTGGAACATCTGCTCCATTTGTGCAACTGAGATAAGCTGCTAGTTGTTTTGGTTTTTGTTTTGTGTTTCATCTTCCATTGCAGGTAAGGGTTAGAAAGGTAAATGATGTTGTCGAAGGAACTGTATCGTCCTGAAACGAACCTTCGGCTCTGATACCATGAAAAATGGAAAAGAAACGTTTGGGGTTTGATAACGGCTGAATACTTTGTATTATTTTCTGAAGAATTACAAGCATGGTTTATATACACTAATCACCCTTCTAATTTAGGTAGGAAAATAAAGACTAAATAATATAATTCCTAAAATACAAAATATTCTGATTTCCTAAAATATTTTCTGATTTCCTACATTTAGAAGCGGACACTTATAATATTCCAACTCATTTGTTACATTGTAAGATTTAATCTCTTTTTATGACATTTAATAATAGAGTATACGAATTTACAGATATTGTTTTTTCGTATAGAAGATAGATTAATCAAGGAAACTTTGAGATAATTTGCTCTCTAATAATAATAATGGTTAAAAAGCGAATTTGATTGAGCTAATATTTTTAAATACATAGGCCTTACTTTTACGGTCTATTTTAAAGATCAAAATTTTTATTATTGCTTTATACTTATCCAACTATCTTAACTTTAATTTTCAGACTTCCTCCCAATGTCTATGATTCATAATTGCACTTAAATTTCATCAATATATTCTCAATGAGGCCATTTATGATTAAATGAAATAAACATAAATTAAATGCACAGTACAGAAAACCAAAATACATAAAACTACTTATATTAATATATTGTGACATAAGATGATGGAATTAAATGTGAATCGCCTATCAAGCTTATCTGATGTAAATTCGTCAACTCGTAAGCTAGGTGTACAAGATTGAAATTTCTTGCTTGAGCCATGGCGAATTCCAAAGATTATTATTATTATTATTATTGAAAATGATCGCCAAATACTTACGATGTTAAGAACAAACAACAATGAGCAAAATTAAGTTTGACAAAGTAACAAACAAGGACACAAAGATTTAAGGAGGTTCACCCAATGATGGCTACGTCCTCCGTGGTGTGTAGTTTATGTTTATATTATATCAAATGAATACAAACAACACTTCAATATGAAGAATTACAATTGAGATAGAGATAACAACAATAGGCTATGTGTTTGGCTTAAGGGTTGTGTTTGATGTGTTTTGCATACTTGAAGTGTGGGTATGAGAGCCCTATTTATAGTGCTAGGTACTTGAAGATGAATGGCTCACATAAATACATAGTTAATTTAGGGTAATGAATACTATGAAATAACTCTAAGAACTTGAAAAAGCATTATCTCAAGAGTCACACACATGAGACTCTTCACCTTAATCTTCATTAACACCAATAATTCCCATGAATACTCTTCACCTTATTACACCCTTTTGGATTCCACAACTCAAGAGTCACACACATGAATTCAACCCTTTAATGTGCACTCAAGTCACACATTAGTATAGTATCATTTATAATCACATTAGTATACTACCATTCATAACAATCTCCACCTTGACTTGAGTTCACCCAAGTCACAACATTCATCAATCCACTTCATATTCAAAAAACATACACACCTCAAAATGCCCAAGAGGGCATTATCTCAAGCAAGGAGCTAAACCTACCAAGTCAACACATAACTCAAACTTGGTAGTAGGTAATGACTTTGTCATCATGTCGGCCGGATTTTCCGTAGTGTCAATTTTCTTCAATAACACCCTTTTGTGCTCAACTTCATCCCGGATAAAGTTATACTTAATATCAATGTGCTTGGACCTTCTATGAAATGTGTTTTGATTCCTAGCCAAATGAATTGCACTTTGACTATCACAATGCACACTTACCTCACACACTTTGTTGCACATTTCACCAACAAGACCTTTAAGCCATTTTGCTTCCTTGAATGACTCGGCCACGGCTATGTACTCCGCTTCGGTTGTAGAAAGAGCAACCACATCTTGCAAAGATGATTGCCAACTAATCGCCGAACCACCCAAAGTAAACACAAACCCACTTGTGGACTTTCTATTATCTAGATCACCACCATAATCCGAGTCACAAAACCCGGTTAGCTCACTTGAATTTTTCCCATACATGAGACAAACATTTGAAGTATCTTTCAAATACCTCAATAGCCATTTTAGTGCCTCCCAATGTCCCTTACCCGGATTAGACATATATCTACTCACCAAACTCACCGCATGAGCAATGTCGGGCCTAGAGCATACCATAGCATACATAACGCTACCAACGGCACTAGTGTATGGAATTCTTACCATTTGCTCTTCTTCCTCTTTTGTTTGTGGACACAAATTCTTGGACAATTTGAAATGAGAAGCAAGAGGAGTAGACACACCTTTAGCATCATCCATGGAGAAACGTTGAACAACTTTCTCAATGTACTTCCTTTGACTAAGGTATAAGACACCCTTAGCCCGATCTCTCAAAATCTCCATCCCAAGAATCTTCTTGGCTTCACCAAGATCTTTCATATCAAATTCACTTGAAAGCAACTCTTTCAAGTCCTCCACCTTAAGCAAAGAGCTACATGCTACTAGCATATCATCAACATATACGAGCAAATATAGTAAAGAACCATCTTCAAATTTCTTAAGATAAACACAGCTATCATAAGAACTTCTAACAAAATCATGTGAAATCATAAAGGAATCAAACCTTTTGTACCATTGCCTTGGAGATTGCTTCAACCCATACAATGACCTCTTCAATCTACACACATGATTCTCCTTACCGGCTACCTCAAAACCTTCCGGTTGCTTCATAAAGATTTCTTCTTCAAGCTCACCGTGAAGAAAAGCCGTCTTTACATCCAATTGATGTAACTCTAAATCCTCCATCGCCACCAAAGCAAGCAATGCCCTAATAGAAGAGTGTTTCACGACCGGAGAGAAAACTTCGTGAAAATCAATACCCTCAATTTGAGAGTATCCCTTTGCAACAACCCTTGCTTTGTAGATGGGAGGAATATCACTAGAAGAACCCTCCTTCCTCTTGAATATCCACTTGCACCCCACAATCTTCTTTTTCTTTGGTGCAACAACGATATCCCAAGTTCCATTCTTAGCAAGAGATTCCATCTCTTGTTTCATAGCAATCAACCACTTGCTTGAGTCATTTGAGGCCATAGCCTCCTTGTACGTACTTGGTTCATTTAACCCTTCAACTTCGCTAGCAATGTTGAGAGCATAAACAACATAATCACACTCTTCAATGTACCTCCTTGGAGCCACGATCTTCCTTCTTTGCCTAGTTGTGGACAAAGGAGGAGACCTTTGTTGAACATCATCATTTTTCTCATTATCAATATTGGAGGATTCAACCTCTACTTGTGCTTCATTATCATTATTATTAAAAGGTTTTTCAACATTAGATATAAGCATGCTATCTTCATCAAAAACAACATCTCTAGAAACAATAATTTTCTTTGAATCATTACACCATACCCTATACCCCTTTACACCCACTCCATACCCCACAAAGATACCTTTTCTAGCCCTAGGTTCTAACTTACCATCATTTACATGAATATAAGCTGGACAACCAAAGATTCTAAGACTAGAATAGTTTACCGGAGTGTTGTACCATACCTCTTGTGGCGACTTGAACTTCAAGGCGGTATGAGGTGAACGGTTGATCAAATAACATGCCGTAGCCACCGCTTCGGCCCAAAATTGTTTCCCCAAATTTGCTTGATTTAGCATGCATCTTGCCCTTTCCAATAACGTTTTATTCATCATCTCCGCAACACCATTTTGTTGAGGACGACCTGCACAAGTTCTATGTCTAACAATACCTTCATTAGAACAATAATTGAGAAACTTGCTATCAACAAATTCAAGACCATTGTCGGTTCTCAAGGTCTTGATGCTCCTACCGGCTTTCTTTTCAATCATCTTCTTCCATTCCAAGAAGACATCAAAAACTTCATATTTATGTTTTATAAAGTAACACCAAACTTTTCTAGAGTAATCATCAATAAAGGTCAACATGTAGCTACAACCACTAAGGGAGGGCGTTCGTGAAGGCCCCCACAAGTCGGAATGGACATAATCTAATATCCCCTTAGTGTTGTGGATGGCGGGTTTAAAACTAACTCTCTTGTGTTTCCCATAAACACAATGTTCACAAAAACCAAGGTTCCCAAAATTTTTTCCATTAAATAAACCTTGTTTAGAGAGTTCAAACATACCTCTTTCGCTCATGTGACCAAGCCTTAAGTGCCAAAGTTTGGTGTCACGATCGTACATTGTGCTTGTGGATACATTCGCCGAGCCAAGAATGGTTGAACCTTGAAGAGCATACAAACTCCCATTCAACCTCCCCTTCATCACCACTAGTGAACCCTTGGCTACCTTCATAACTCCACCTTCACAAGTGATTCTACACCCGATCTTATCAAGAGTACCCAAAGATAAAAGATTCTTTTTCAAGCCCGGGACATACCTTACATCGGTTAAGGTCCTCACAATCCCATCAAACATTTTAATTTTAATGCTCCCAATCCCAACAACCTTACATGTGGTGTTGTTTCCCATGGTAACATTTCCCCCATCAACACTTTCAAATGTATGGAAGAAAGTTTTGTTGGGAGTCATGTGGAATGTGCACCCCGAATCAAGAATCCATTCATTATTACCTTTGTACTCATGAGTGGCAACAAGAACATCGCCATCATCACTATCATTCACATAACTAGCATTGGCATTGCTAGTTCCTTCCCTTGCCTCTTCTTCTAGCTTTCTCTTAAGCTTCCAACAATCCTTCTTGATGTGGCCCTTAAGCTTGCAATAGTTACAAGTCTTATTTTTGTTTGGCCTCACGGACTTGGACCTTCCTTTACCCTTGTTTCCACTCCCACTAGTGGAACCTTTCTCTTGTGACCTCCCTCTTACAAACAAACCGTCACTAGCATTGCTTGGTGACTTTTGTGACAATTGTGTATCAATGAGATCCCTTTGAGTCAAGGCATTCTTCACATCATCACTACTCAAATTATCTCTACCATAAAGTAGAGTTTCTCTAAAATTTTTATAAGAAGGGGGTAAAGAACATAAAAGATAAATTGCCAAGTCTTCATCATCAAGCTTAACATCAATGTTTTGTAAATCCATAACAATGGAACAAAACTCATCCAAGTGAGGTTTTAAAGGTTTACCTTCCTCCAAGCGTAATTCGTAGAGTCTACTCTTCAAAAGTAGCCTATTGGTAACACTCTTGGCCATGTAGAGTGATTCCAATTTCTCCCATATACTCTTGGTTGTTGTTTCTTTAACAACCTCTCTTAGAACTTCATTGGATAAGCATAATTGGATTGCCGATAACGCCTTTGTGTCTATCTCTTCCCATCTCGATGCGGACATTCCTTCCGGCATCTTCTCTACACCATCAATCGCCTTGTGCACACCATTTTGAATCAAAATGGCTCTCATTTTGACTTGCCATAAGCCAAAGTTTACATTCCTATCAAACTTCTCAATATCGAGCTTCATTGTAGTCATGATTTTCAAGTAATAATTTCTTAAAACACCGCAAAATAACCTTGGCTCTGATACCAATTGAAAATGATCGCCAAATACTTACGATGTTAAGAACAAACAACAATGAGCAAAATTAAGTTTGACAAAGTAACAAACAAGGACACAAAGATTTAAGGAGGTTCACCCAATGATGGCTACGTCCTCCGTGGTGTGTAGTTTATGTTTATATTATATCAAATGAATACAAACAACACTTCAATATGAAGAATTACAATTGAGATAGAGATAACAACAATAGGCTATGTGTTTGGCTTAAGGGTTGTGTTTGATGTGTTTTGCATACTTGAAGTGTGGGTATGAGAGCCCTATTTATAGTGCTAGGTACTTGAAGATGAATGGCTCACATAAATACATAGTTAATTTAGGGTAATGAATACTATGAAATAACTCTAAGAACTTGAAAAAGCATTATCTCAAGAGTCACACACATGAGACTCTTCACCTTAATCTTTATTAACACCAATAATTCCCATGAATACTCTTCACCTTATTACACCCTTTTGGATTCCACAACTCAAGAGTCACACACATGAATTCAACCCTTTAATGTGCACTCAAGTCACACATTAGTATAGTATCATTTATAATCACATTAGTATACTACCATTCATAACAATTATTATTATTATTATTATTATCTCATGATTCGTATAATTCCCCAGTTGTGCGGTAGTAGGAATATCAATATCATCATTGTACTCAGCGTATTCCGCTTATAGGAAACTTAGATCAGGATATGGAAAGGAAAGGAAGGCGATAACTCATACTCATAAAAAGAGGATACGGCCAAAAAGTCTCTCGACTTGAAATACTATGCTGAATTGTATCCTAAACAAACAGATAATCAGATCAATATGTTTTGTACGTTCATAATACCGGATTTCGCACAATATATTGAACAAATTGACTATCACAAAACAACTTCTTAGGTTTCGGGTGATGCACCCCCAAGCAAAGAAGAAGACCTTTTAACCACATAAGCTCACATGTGATGGCAACTATTGAACGATATTCTCCTTCAGTCGAGAAACTAAAGACTGTAACTTGTTTTTTTGTGTTTAATGTAACACAAGAAGAATCAGATGCTATGACAGTGTCATCCAACATTTTGAACATTCCATCACGATCTGCTAAACAAGAAGTTGGCTACCAAGCCTACAAAAAAGTTGAACTTCTTTGCCAAGTGATTTAGGATTAGGCACAACATCTACACAAATTGCTCTTTCTTCTCCAATTGCAACTGTAGCAGGTTTAAATAATGCTTCGAGCCCAGAGTCCACAACCTTAGAATCATTAGTGAATTCAAATATTCAAAAGTATCAAAGTTTTGGGCAACAATGTGGGAGTAGTTGAAGAGGAGATATTAGTAAAAAAGAAATCAAACTCATAAAATATGTTTCCATCTCAAGATTATACAATTTTCATCCTTTTTCCCTGTTGATACCCAACAACACTTCATAAAGAGTTTTAAAACCTAGCAATGATAAGGGAGTATGACTAATGATGTAACTAGCCACTTAAACACGACCATCCCAAAACCTAAGACTTTCTCAGTAGAGATATTGGTTACAGTTGTGTACTTGATTAACCTTTCACCTTCAAATCTTCTTGATGGTAGTTCCTCAAAAAATATAAATCAAGAAAGATGTATCCTAGAAGCACTTGTGGATATACAGATTTTGTACTTTTGTTCACATTTCTAGAGATGAGAGGTCCGAGTTAGATAAGAAGACAAAGTAGTGAATATTTTTGAAATACTCTGAAGATGCTCTTGGGTACAGGTTGTGGGATCTTCTAGATAGATAAAGTTGTCCAAAGTAGAGATGTGTCATTTGAAGTTGAAGATATTGAAAAGCCAAAGCAACAAACATCCTCTCCTACTTGAAACACGTTTGATCTAATCTTACCACATATGACCCTTGGAGTTGAAGGGGGAGATACTTAGAATGATGATGACAATGTTGGTGTTGATGATCAATGATGATCAACCCGAGGTTAAGCCAAAATTACTGAACCGGAACCACAGTCTAATGATGTGAGATGTTCTACTAGAGAACCACATCTTTATAAGTGGTATCCTACTACAGAGTTTGTGTTATTGATTGATGGGGAAGAGAGGCTATACCACATGAGAATAGTAAGGAGTGGTACAATACTATGCAAGACGAGATAAATTCCTTGCATGAGAGTTACTTTTAAAATCTAATTAATTTGCCAGATGATAAAAGAGCACTTAAGAATAAGTGGGTGTATAAGTTGAAACTCGGAGAAGATGCTCAACCACCTAGATTCAACGCTAGTAATGTTATGTAAGACTTTGAGAAGAATAAGGTGGTAAAATTTCTCATTCTCTTGTTATTTGTTGATTTTGTCATTCTTTTGTTATATGTTGATGTTATTATTGTAGGAAAACACCCATTAAGTTGATATTATTCATGGTTAATCAAAAGTTGATACTCAATCTGTTTTTCATTTGTTCTTCCCATTTACTTTTTGCGCACTTTCATTGTAAACTTAAAATCAAATAATTTTAATTGTGAGTTATTAAAAATTCTAAAAAGTTGATATTTAGAAACATTCATTGAAACAAATCTATCAAGATCCCACATATATATGTTTTTTCATATAAATCGATGAGAAATCATAGTCAAAGTTTCACATTAAAATTCTTAAATTATATTTGAGAAGAACATATGAAAACCGAGGGCGTATAATTTAGTGAAAATTAGCAAAAATTTGTATTATTCTCAGTAATATTTCCAAATAAAAGGTATATAATTTATTTAATTAAAAAACCCTTTTCTGAATAGCCAACTAATTAATCAAAACATCCACATCCGAACATAAAAAGCTCATTTTTAATTATGTATTTAAAATATTACTTTTGATATTAAAACTGACACTTTAAATATAAATAAACTAACTTTAGTTATTCAAATTATTAAGTTTAACGAATCGAGATTTATGTCAGTTTGAGAACAAACATCAACTTGATTTTTGATTTAATTCTTATACTTGGTTCTGTCCTGTACTTGGTAAAACCTTTAGCAAAAATAGTCAAAAATATATACTTTAGACTTGTCTTACCTCTATGACAGTAAAATACAAAAATAAGCAACTCTTATAAGAGAACCAACTCTTAATGTAGCGACCTTAAAACAGAAAGTCAATATAACATTAATTTGTATTATTGAGCTACTAGTATAAAAACTCGTGCAGTGCACGAATTTATGAATATGAAATAAATATATAAAATATAACTTCAAAAAATAATGTAAATATATATTATCGTGAATTAATTTATCAAATACATGACTTTTTTTGAGCAAAATTTAAAAATTGATTTTTTAAAATGATTTAATGAATACATCACTTTTTCATTCAACTAAATATATTAAATTCTAGGTTAGATATTTAGAGTTACTATAATAAATCATATAAATATTTTACCTAATTTAGCTCTAATTTTAAAAGTAATTAAATTCTAAATTAAGCAAATATAATCATGTAATCAACTATAATTCACTAAAATAATTCCATTTATCATGGCTCTCTATAAAAGACATTTGTCATTTTTCAACATTTGTGTTAGTATGTATAATTTATTAAATACATTACTTTTTCATTCAATTAAATATATCAAATTTTAAGTAAGATATATAATTGTTATAATAAATTATATTAAAATAATCAACCATCATCTATTAAAATAATTTCATTTGTCATGCCTAATTGACCTTGTTATTCTTCAGCATTTTTAATTAGTATGTATATCCCTCTTAATTTGCACCTCTTTTTATTTTAGTTTGTTCCATTCATTTTAAACCTTTTTCCTTTTTGCTATGATCCCACTTCCTATCTTTAAATCTCTTTTACAAATTTATTTTCTCTCCCCATTTTAATTACTCATCACTATTATCTAGTTGTGTTTTTCATCTTATTTTCTCACTCAATTTTACTTTTTACTAAAATTTTAAATAAAATAAATAAAGTGGCCCACAATTCAAGATTCTCTACCTTTAACAAAACTCTCCTTTTCTCTCCCCTCCTTCAAACTACCATCTTCCTCTTTTTCACAAAACCTTAACATCTCTCTTCTCCTCCAACAATGGCGATCCCCGAAAACCTAACAAGAGAACAGTATGTGTACTTGGCGAAACTCGCTGAACAAGCTGAACGTTATGAAGAGATGGCTAAATGCATGGACAAACTCGTCCTCACCAGTTCCTCTTCTGGCTCCGAACTTACTGTTGAAGAACGTAATCTTCTTTCTGTCGCTTACAAGAATGTTATCGGCTCTCTTCGTGCTGCCTGGCGTATTGTTTCTTCCATTGAGCAGAAAGAAGAAGGTCGCAAAAATGATGACCATGTCCTTCTAGTTAAAGACTACCGTACAAAAATTGAATCTGAACTTTCTGATATTTGTGGTTGTATTCTTAAACTTCTTGATTCCAATCTCATTCCTTCTGCTTCTGCAAGTGAGTCTAAGGTTTTTTACTTGAAGATGAAAGGTGATTATCATCGTTATTTGGCTGAGTTTAAGTCTGCTGATGAAAGGAAATCTGCTGCTGAAGAAACTATGCTTGCTTACAAAGCTGCTCAGGTATTTTTTATATACTTCAATTTGTATAATTTTTTTCTACGATTTTTTAGGTTAGGTTTTCAATTTCGTTTAGATCTATTGACTATTTGGCTTAAAATTTCAATTTGTTCATCAGAGAAAACTCAAATTTGATTTATGGATGTTATTGTTTGTACAAGTAGATTTTATTTTCTCGGATAGAATCTTTGACTTTATGTTATAATTTTAGGGTTGAATATGCGTAGTTACCGAGAATAACAGAGATTCAAGTAAAATTATGTGAGAATATGTGCTTCATACTGTAGGCAGTAGAATTAGTTACCGAACTGACTATTTTAATGGAGAGTGACATACTTGAGACTTTAGACTTGATTTCGAATTTTGAAATGAATTTGACTTATTGATGTATTTTGGTGGATTTTGTTCAAATATTTGCGGTGGCTATTGATGTTTCCAAGGATACTAGATGTGTTGTTAGAATATTGTATGTAGTGAGAATTGAGATTGAAGAAACTGAATAAGAAGTTGATACTGCGGTGGGAATTAGTTTCAGGATGCTGGTGGTATTCAGAACTAGGAGTAGTCCAGCTTGTTCACTAATTTTTGGAGTCTTGGACTCGGGAAGAAGCGACTTGGTGGATCATAGTGTCATGAATTGATTTTGAAATAAGGATTGTAGTTTTGATTGAAACTTTGTTTATTTACTTGGTTTTTGCAACAATCTTACATTGGTGGATGTAGGTATATATAATGTTCTGGATAATATAAAGGCACAATATAAAGGCACAAGGAACAACAGGAGAAAATATGCTTTCTGAAGTTCCAGTTTACAATCTCTGAGTGGTTTTAGTTTTTGGGGTTTGTAGATTATGATACTGGACCTGATTTTGGACCCTAGACATTGGAGTCATACTCAATAGTTGATGTTTAAGACTCAACATATGCATCCTTCTTTTAAAAGCAGCAACCTAACTGAAGGATCTGAAAATAATTTCACGCATAATCATTTTTGCTTGCAAGACTCATGGTTATGAAAAGTTAATATCCTTCCCGATCTGGTTGCTAAAGTTCTTGATTTTCAGAGTTGGCTGTTCATCTTTGTGATTTCAGCTCAGCCATAATCTTTAACAGTAACGTCCAATACTCTGAAAAGCTATGTCTGACTTAATTTTGTAATTTATTTCAGGATATTGCTCTTACGGACTTGCCGCCAACACATCCCATAAGGTTGGGTCTTGCTCTCAACTTCTCAGTGTTCTACTATGAGATCCTCAATGCTGCTGATAAAGCTTGTAGCATGGCTAAACAGGTAATCATGTCCTGTTCCATCATTAAATTTTCTATGGTTAAGGTATTTTGCATTTTTGCAATAGATAATAACCCAACATGAACTTGTTTTTGTTTCATCCCCACTTATCTTAATGTGGATGATACTATTGAGTGTAGCTCTGATATAATGATGCTAAAAGGTATTGTGGTTTCCATTGTAGATTGTACCAATTGCATTGATTCCATGTAGGAGCATGCCAAAGTTTTTGGTTTTATTATTTGATCAAAAAATGTACTTGTTTATCATTGATGCTCTTTATATTTGTCTATTACTCTTGTAGTCCAATATTAAGTGGTGACGTAGGTAAACTATTTGCTGTGTTGAATTAGTGATATTGAGTGTAGAAAGTTTCCCTTCAGGGCCTCCCTAGATTAGTGTAAAAGGAGAGGAAACACTGAATGAGAAAAACTATGGAAATGTTATAGACTTGGATTGATAATGAAAGAGGAGGAAAGAGTAAAGAATTAATCTTTTATCCTTTTAGAAAAACTTGGCTTGCTCATTCTCCATCCCACCAATGTCAATCATCAATACTATCTTAACCACCTCCATCCTCATACCCAATAGGTAACCCACAATACACAAATAGCCAATCTAGTTCATTCTCCCTGAAATCTTTTTATTCAATTTGAATTTTAGAATCTTTAAACAGAAGTCGATGGTCTCAAATTCCTTCGTCGAGAAGAGAGAATTTCAAAATTGAACATTCAACACGAAAGTGTGGAAGTGCTGCTAATTGATAAGGCATGAAACAAATTTTCCAATTGATCTCATACAAATTTTGAATCTGAACTTTGAAGGTCCAATTGTTATGAAAGTCTAATCTTATTTGGTTTGAACACTACCATCTCCATAGCTTCTTTTTTGCCTATTTACTTTTTCTTTGAGCAATGGGAGCAAAATCCCCGTTAATGAGAAAGAAATAGTGGAGATGGTGCACTGAGAAAAGAATTGTGGTGGATCTAGGGTTTGAGAATTGGTTGAAGTCTTAAGATAAGTGGAAGAGTTGATGCAATGAGAAAGATAAGAGAGAAAAACTTATTGGAATGAGAAAAATAACGAGTCAGTAAATTGTACCAAACTCGTGGTTTTAATACTTGCTGAAATATTTCTCCTTTGAAGTTTCCCCTTGTATTACTTTCTGTGGATTATTTACACCTCAAATATTTTAGCGGGATCCAAGCGTGACCTAAAAAATGACAGCTTCAATTTAATCTTCATGTTGGGTGACAATAATTTGTTGAATAAATATATTTTTGACAGGCATTTGAGGAAGCCATTGCAGAGCTGGATACTTTGGGTGAAGAATCTTACAAGGACAGCACTCTAATCATGCAACTTCTGAGGGACAACCTCACCCTTTGGACATCAGACCAGGTCTGTACAACTTTTCAATAATTTTTGGTCACATGCAATCTAGAGAATACTTCCCATCTTTATATTTAGTTATTTATTTATCTTAACTGACAATCATTTTGTCTTCTAATAATTTGTAACCTTATGAAGTGAAAGTAATATAGTTATTAAGCGAGCATGTTTTGTCTGATCATGTTTTGTGCCCAATGCTATGCAGGATCAATTGGACGAATCATAGAAGATGTCAAGCCCTGTTGGATGTGGTCAATAGTTTAAGTTTTAACGTTTCCTTTCCTGTTTGAAGATATTGCCTTCAACTTGTTAGTTGCATGGTGGTTTTCAGGAATTGCATATGAAACGGAAACAATGTTACTTCGTTTTACATTTTAATGAATTTTTGGCTTTTATCTTGTTACTTAATTATCCCATATTAAGAAATTGCAATTATTAGTTCATATTTTCATAAATTTCTATTAAAGGTGACACTTATAACTTGAACCTTGGATAAAGTTGGCTAGTGTTTGGGACCTCAATTTTGAAAGTTCTTCTGAGAAGACCTTTAGAAAGCTAAATTTTAAAAGTTAAATAGACCTGAAACACCTAGTAGTCCATTGATAATTGAGTTTAAAAACACAAAATCATCTTTAGCACAACATAAAACAGAATTTTATTGTCATTGATATATATTTTTTTAAATTTTACATACTCATTAGTTTAATCTTTCTTGTTTACACTCTTCACACACAACACAAATAAAAAAAGTGATTAATAAGAAGACACAAAGATAGCAACCATTGATTCAGGCCTAATATTTGAAGTTTAACCAGCGATGTCGATGGACTTCACCTCGGGTTTTTTCTCTTCCTTCTTAGGCACAGTCACAGTAAGCACCCCATTCTCCATGTTTGCCTTGATCTCATCCATCTTGACATTCTCCGGTAGTCCAAACCTCCTCATAAACTTTCCAGAGCTCCGTTCAACACGGTGCCATTTATCATTCTTCTCCTCCTGCTCCTTGCTTCTCTCTCCGCTGATTTGAAGCACCCTGCCATCTTCAACCTCCACCTTCACTTCCTCTTTTTTGACTCCAGGAAGATCAGCCTTAAAGATATGTGCTTCAGGCATCTCCTTCCAGTCTATGCGAGTGTTGGCGAAGGTGGCAGTGTCGCTGTTTACTGAGGACAGCGACTTGATGGGATCCCATAAGTCGAGAGAAAAGGGATCGAAGACGCTGCTTCTTTGGTTTCCGAAGAAGCTTGGGATCAACGACATCGTTGTTGATTGATTGTTTTGCTTAGGAATGGTGGATTAGATTTTTGAGGATTGTTTGTATTTACTGATTGTTGTCTTCAGTGATGGTGAGATGGGAAAGGTATGTACACCAGTTTATATAGATTGTGAGTCGAAGTTACTGGGGGAGTCTTAATGTTACTAATTGCTTCTAGATTGGTCTTCTCAGATCATGGTAGAGAAGCTTAGAAGTTTGAAGTATGTTTGTGTAGCTTCCAGGTTCTTCTTGGACAAAACTGCTAATTATGTTGGGGTACTTTCTCTTTGGACTTTTGGGCTGTGGACCTGTGTTTCATTTCTTGGGTTGTTGCATATCAAAAAAGGATAATTTATTTGAGGTTAAATTGGAAAAAATAAGTTTATTATCAAAAAATTATCTAAATAAGAGTCTTTGCGTTTAAGTTTAAGGGCAGGTATCTTCTTTGTTATTAATAGCGAATAAAAGGGAGACAATGACATGATATTGAAAGGGGCAAAAAAAATGACATTGTCTTCTTTTTTGTTTGCAGATAGTTGTATGAACAAAAAATTTTGACTTTTTTGACCATTTTTTTTGTTCGCTGTTAGTAATGCATACCTATCTTAGTTTGGACATGAAGACACTAATTTTGGGAATTAAAATTTTCTCGAAGATTATTTTGGGATTTTTTTATAATAAGCTTATTTTTTTTATATCTTTCGAGGTTTGTTGTCTACATTATCGGAAGAGTTACTATTGTCAGAAATCGTCTCTTAATAAGACGGCCTCAAAACTAACAAATTCTTGTATGAGACGGTCTCATGCACCGTAAGACATATCTCATACTTGGGTTGAATTGCCCAATAATAGAAATATTTAATTTATTGACTTTTTGTTTTGAGGTCGTCTCACCATGAGACTGTCTCATATAAGACGGTCTGCAAAACTAAAAGTTCATATGCTAACAATTTGTATTATTTGACCGTATAAGTCATGTATAAACGTTTTATGATGAAAATGTCTACTATAAGAATTTATGTTATTGAATTGGGAATTTTCTTTACCTTTCAAGCTAATTCATAATGGTGTATAGACAAAATGGTCTGACAGCCTGGTTTTGAGTTGAGTTATTTTCAATCAAATTTGATTAATATTTTGTCACATATTTTTTTGATCGGATTAGTTTTAATTTAGGTGTAACAAATCAAGTATTAAAAAAATTCTTATCATTAAATTTTTTTCAAAAGAATGAACTAAAATATTTTGCTTTAATAAAAAAATTCTATTGTTTAAATATAACAAGTATTCTCAAAAAAACTAATATATTGTTTTTAAGGCTTCAACTTAAAATGTACGCTAAATAAAAATGAAATTTATTAGAAATATAGTGATTTTTAAACAAATAAAATTACATACAACTGAAAATTTGACACAATTGGGTACATTGTATTTCAATACTTAGTTACATTGACAATGCCATCAAAGTTAAAATGCTTTAAGTGAAAGGGGGTAATGAGAAGTAAATAACCTTATTGCATTTTTAATCTATTACATTTCTTTAAAACAATCAATTTGATATATATATATATATATATATATATATATATATATATATATATATATATATATATATATATATATATATATATATATATATATATATATATATATATATATATATATATATATATATATATATGTATGTATATATACATATATACATATATATATATATATACATATATACATACATATATATATATACATATATACATACATATATATATATATATATATATATATATATATATATATATATATATATATATATATATATATATATATATATATATATGCGACACATGTTACTGAGATTAATTACTTTAGTATCATAATCATAATAAATACTAAAAAAGAACTGGAAAATAACACATTACAACTTCTTAGAGTTTTGCAAAATATATTACTTTAATAAAATTATGTGACAATTTATTTTCCTAAATACATTTAAAGTTAAATTAGGTAAGTTTTTATAGTAAGCCTATAATTAACTGCGTGAAAATGTATTTTTCTAAATAAGATTAGTATTAAAAGATATTTTAGTAAGCGATATTGTTATTCATAATAATTATTTTATTAAGATATGTATTATTTATATACTTTTCTTTAATAGAAGAGTTTTTTGTTGCATTATTCATTAAAAATTTTATTTTTATATGTCTTTATAGAAAAAAAACTGTGTATTGTACGAAATTCTATACTGGTATCGTTTAATTAACCAGTAAGAAAAGCACATTAAAAACTTTATGCAAATGGCCTATATTCATTGTTTATTAATTTTAAATGCTACAAAACAGAAGTATTTAGCAAAACTAAAAAGATTAAATATGCTGCATAAACAAATAGAAGTAAGAATTGGGAAACAACATGTTTGTTTTTTTTTTTTTTTTTTTTTTTGAGAGGTGGAGGGAAACAAAATGTTCAATCTTATTTGAGTAATCAATCAATCAATCATGAAGTATTTTAGATAGGCGTATTTCAAAAAAAAATTACCAAAATCATCGTTTGATAATATTTTACAAAATCTTTTCATATATTCCATCTATGCAGTATATTTTAACTATTATGGAACCAACTAATCACTAGAATCTCATAATAATTGAAGATTTTATAGTCTCATAATCAAGTGTTCTTAAAAAATTTCTTATCATTAAATTTTTTTTCAATAGAAAGACTGAATATATTATGTTTTTATAAAAAATATTCTTTTTTTTGAAAATATAAAATTTTTCTTAAAAAAAATATATTATTTTTAAGGCTTCGACATAAAATGTACACTAAATAAAAATAAAATTGATCATAAATATAGTGGTTCTTGAACAAATAAGATAACATAGAACTGAAAATTTGACGCAATTGGGTATATTGTACACGCTCTGTTTTTAATGTTCTTTCCGTTTATAATATTTTAGTTAGGAGAAAGAAATTTGATTAAAATATTTAAGACATATATAGATGATAAAATATATCCAAATGAGATCTCGTTAGATTCGCCGTAATGTATACTTTTTTATTATATATTTTTTATAATTTTTTATGATGCATATTTAGAGATACTAAAGCTCAAAATTTACTTTAAAAACTATTCAAAAAATAAACAAAAAGAACAATAGAAAACGAAGGGAGTTAATACTTAGTTACAGTGATAATAACATCAAAGTTAAAAGCTATAAATGAACTGGGGCAATAATAAGTAAATAACCCTATTACATTTTTAACCTTATTACTAGTTTAACACATTTTAAAGTTTTACCAAATTTGTTGATTTAATAAGATTATTATTAATTATACGGAAATTTATTTTCCTAAATACATTCAAAGTTAAGTTAGGTAAGTTTTTAATTAATAAAGCCATAATTAATTACGTGAAAATTTATTTTTTTTTAATAAATTTAAAAGTGAATAAGATAAGTATTAAAAGATGTCATTACAATAATTCTTTATACCAAAATAATAAAAATCTTTAAGAAATTAAAAGTACATTTTATATGTAAGTAAAAAATTATTTTTAAAAAATGTTTTTTTTTTAAATTATTAAAATGTTGTTTTAATTAGTTCAAAATCAAAACCAAATAACTTAGTTTAAATCGTCTCAAGATATGCTCAATTTATTAATAAAAGTTAGTTCATTTTATTTAATTGAATTTTATAACACCATCAAAAATATTTTTTAATCAAATTTACGAGCTAAATATAATTAAATATGTTAGTAAGTGATATTGTTATTCAAGGTAATTATTTAACTAAAATATGTAGTATTTATATAATTTTTTAAACAAAAGAGTTTTTTCTTGCATTATTCATCTAAAATTTTATTTATATGTCTCTATAAAAAGCTCCGTTGCACAAACTTTTAAACTAGTAGTATCTTTTAATTAAAGAATAATGAAAAAGTACATTAAAAAATTTATGCAAATGGCCCATATTCATTGTATTATTAAATTTTCTAGCCCGTCTTTATGAGACTGTCTCACCATGAGACGGACCTATATAATCAACTCATTTTTTTAATTGATTATTTTTAGATCATAAGTAATCATTCTAAAGTTATAACTTATAAGTAATCAGACTATAAAACTTATTATTTTAAAATTATAAATAATCACTTTAAGAGAGAAAATATATATTGAGCCAGCCTAATAAAAATGGTCTCACCGTGAGATTGTGTCATTTAAGAATTAGTGTTTTCTCTTTAAGCCACTATAACAAATGCTTTCTGAGGATTATACTTCTAGTTCTGTAAACAGTTGATTAAATCAGAATGCCAATCAATAAGTTCATTAGGTTCTCTTGTGTCAGAACTTAACTAAAAGTAATGCCAAAAACTAACAATTAACAACTTAATTAGACTCTAACCGTGAGGATTGAATAACTGCAGAGTTCTGATGCGATCCAATGCCAAAAACTAACAATCATTGCATCCGACTGTGAGAACTGAGCACGTTTAGAGATGCCCATGTTCAAACATAAAACGGGTATTATATCGACTATCTTCTAACTTAATTTCATCCGTAAACTTATTATCCTTCTGGATCATTCCTAGTTCGAGATTATCAAAACCATAACCATTGTTGTAGTAGTTTGTATTCAAAATTGTAGTAGAGCTCGAAGGAGTACAATCTAGATTACTACGATTGTTTGTCGGGTTGATCAAAGACATCTGTGATAACTGATCAACTTTCGCTACGACATTTGTCCTAAGCTCCATAAGACAAGCTTGAAACTCTTCAAGTTCATCTAACCCCATTTCATTTATATTAGTCTCTTCCCACCAACATCGACAAACTTCCTTGTCTTGTTCATATGTTTCCGGGTTTTCAATATAATGATCGGATAACTTCTTTTCTTCATCGATCCTCTTTCTGATCTCCTTGTGCTGCCTATTTTGCTCGTCGACCAATTCATACCCATCTTGTTCTTTTATAAAACAAGATTGATAACTGATGTAACGGTTCATAATATCGTCTAAGCTGGGGTGACCGAAGCAAAAGAGCTTGCCTCTTTCGGAGAAAGTCACAACGGCCATATGCACGCCGCATAATGCACATAGCTCGCTCGCTTTCTTGAAGAGTCCTACTCGTCGTTTCGAGAATGTTACATGTTTTTTTGTTGGATCAGTGATTGTAGCAATTGGGATTCTTCTTCTTCCATTACTTCTTGTATTATTTCCTTCTCGTTTGTTATCCTCTTTAATCTCCTGCTTATCATTATTGTTTGCCATTGATTATGGGATTGAAGAAAATTAAACAATGTTTTGTTCTTTTTATAAATTTTTTTGAAAGATCTTTGAGACTATAAAATCTTCAATTATTATGAGAATCTAATCATTAATTGTTTCCATTATGGTTAAAATATAATGCATAGATGGAATATTTGAAAAGATTTTGTAATGATTTCGGTAATTTTTTTTTGAAATACTCCAATCTTAATACTTCACGATTGATTGATTGCTAAATTAGATTCAACAAGTTGTTTCCCAATTACCATATATGATTATGCAGCATATTAAATCTTTTTAGTTTAGCTAAACATTTTGTAGCATTTAAAATTTTCAACCTCGATTGTACGAGAACGTCTCACCGTGAGACGGATCCATACAAAAGGCTTATTAGTAAAAAACACATTAAAAAAAAATGAAATTTGAATTCGCAATTGTAAAGGAAGCATTTTTTTTTTAAAATAGTTTGGGATGACCCAATTAAAATCGTTTTATAGTGATACAGCCTTAATAAAGAATTAGTGTAATATTTATACTTGAACATACAATGTTGTATGCAAAAAGGTGTATCAATATTTATAGTTGACATTGTTATAAACGTACCCATTTTCAAGAAGTTTATATATTATTTAACTTTATTTTCTATTGTTATGTACTATGGTACACAAACTTATATTTCAAATTGTATCAATAATTATTTTTTTATTTTATTTGTTTCTTTTTATATTTTTTTATTTATTAATTTAAAAGTATATGTTATATATGATAAAGTATTAAATAACTCGTGCTTAGCACGGGCAATCACATAGTAATATATAACTATAACTCTTACCTTTTACCCTTAATCTTTTTTATCATTTCCCTTTCCATTACATTTTATATTCCTATACCAAACAACCTCTAAATTTTTTTCCTCTTAGAAATAGGTCCAAAATTAAGCGCAATGCTATTTTGTACTTACTCCGTTCTAAAATACTCGCTAAATTTCGATTATGTGCACTAGTTATCGTTTAAGCTTATTTTATATATTGCGACTAATGTGTAAATAAAAATATAGTCAAGTGGAATCTTAATTTAAATCGTCTAATCGCACACTTTCATAATATTTATTTTTCTATAATTTTTAGATTTGCATAATTCAACATATAAATAACAAAATAACACATTGGAATACGTAAAAGGTGAAATATAGCAAATATAATGGAACGAAGGAAGTAGCAAAGAGACAACCTTTGAACACAACACACAATAGAGGGATCTAGTTGTTACGGTATCAATTCAACCAAAAGTTTAAACTCTTAGTTTAAAAAAATTTATCGAAAGGCAACATGACGGAAGGTTAAACTTTTGCATCCACACTTTTCGTGTAGGGGGCATGGTAGAGTGAATGATAGGGGTATATCATTGGTTAAACTATCAGCTTAAGCTTTTGGTTAAATTAGTTCTTTAACATTTGCTCACAAGAAAACTAACGAGCATGATGATACTGAAATGGGAATCAAAGCCTCAACAATTCTGACCATTCGTTCTCAGACGACAATGCTTCTTATGCTTTAAAGAGCACCATATAACAATTTGTCCCTAACAATCTACATTCACAAATGTATCATCAACCATTCTAATAGAACTCAAACATAACACATACATAAAAGAAGCATATATATCTCCAAGAATGTTTCGCGTAAATTTACTAATGATAAGCACAAATGAGTCCTGATACAGAACCTCTTTATTTCTCGAGTATCATTAGATGAAAATTGGTAAGGCTATACATGCATTTTTTAGCGCTAGCACGGAAAAAAGTCGTCTAACTCTAGAGGCTTCACCCATCTCAGCAAAAAGTTTGCGATTCAACCAGTTTCATCTAGAAACCTCACCCCAAAATCTCTATGTTTCTAATGTTTATTCTAGCTTGAAGGTAAAACCCCAATCTTAGAGCATGTTTAAGAGATCTACCATATAGAATGCTGCATGCCAAGGCCATTGCAAGTTAGAATAAGCCCTTTATAACGACTTAGATATTCCTGCACAAAAAGTAGATGTGTATACTCTTAAGAAAGTCCATCATCGGAATGAGGATTGAGGCTTATTACGCAAATAAACACTGACATAAGAGCTAAGAATTCTTACGATAACATTGTAGTCGTAAGTCATCATCCCTTTCAAGTCGTATTCTTGCCGCTTCATGGGATCACTCAAGACTGTTAAATGCATTAGAAAAGATTTTTTTAATACAATCAGTACTAACAATAGAAGTGGTGGATCTACATATTCAAAAATGAGGTATAAATATGAGATTAGACACCGAAAAGATTAAAGTCACAAGTAATGTCAATATATATTTATGTACTAGTATAGAAACTCGTGCAATGCATGAAGTTGTTATTATAAAAATATATATTATTGGGGCTCTCTGGCAACAACATAGCACAAAATTGTCATAAGTAGCAAAACGGCAAAACCCAGTTGCAGTTTGGAGGAACTAAAAATAAAAGCTTTTGCTAGCAAAAATCAGAGCTGGGGGGATACCTAATAAACAAGATGTCATCACAAGAAATGGACTATTTAGGAAGCATTTCATTTTATGTATATTACTGCAGAAGATAGATTTGCATTTAATTTTTCTAGTACATTGGAGTATGGCTGCACCCCAATGCTCCATGCTAGGTATCCTTCCTCCCCCGCTGAAAGACATGATTGAGTTGTCAAGCTGCTTACAATGCTGTAAATTGACTTTCTATATTTTCAATACATGCATTGGAAGCAATCACCAAATTAGATAGGTTCTTTGAAACCGATCTGGTCTAAGTCGAACAAAACTAGACAACATTTTTGACGAAAGAACACAAAAGAATTTACTGGCGATCCAACTACAATAATTGTAATAAGTGACGACATTATCCTTGCCAATGTACAAACAAAATCATAAGACCACCTCTAAGATGTCCAATGAGTCCCTCCGAATAGTTCATCCATAAACACACAAAGCATACACAAAAAATTGTGTTAAAAGGGAATAGATCACACAATGATCTCATTGCACCAACTTAGCCGAGGACAAAACACATGGACTTTTAGCTCGAATTTATGAAGTAACCATTTCTGTTTTTTAACTATAGCCAAGATTACGATTGCACTGAGACCCATAATCATCAAACATCAAATTACATGGGGAGATGAGTAGCGGTGTTGAAGAACAAGTTGGACTTGAAGCTAGTTGTTCGAACAAGCAATGTCCATGAGCTCCTATGAGCATTTGGAAATAGAGGAATCAAAGATGCAACCAAAAGGATGTTCGAGCGAACATCTCAATGTTTGGGACAACCGAAAGTGTGAATTGACGACCAAAATTTTGGGAGGTAATGATGTGACGAGCATCAAGTTTGCTCGACCAATCACTTGTTCGTTGTTTGGGCGAGCTACATAACAAATCAACTTCATTCAAACCAGTCATACTACCCATGGGGTTGTAGATTGACCCCACAAACAAACACACGTGTATTTATTGTGCACTTTGTTATCAATCACGCGTATCATGAGAGCTTTTCAGAAGGTCACTCATCCTAAAATTACTCCATACCATTCATGCTTAACTATGGAATTTTATGCAAATGAGCTTCTTTGAAAAGAAGATAAATATTTTTGATATTAGTAGTACTATCAATCATTTTAAAGCTCCTTTGCTTTTCTTCTTGGTCTCAACTTGGGTTACTACACGCAACTCCTTTGCAAAATTCAAGATAAAAGTTGTACTACTCCATTAAAGTATGCATAAACCAATTGAAGGAATCGAGAAAAAGCTCACTACGACAAATGCATCTAAGTAGGAGGAGAGTGACACAAAGGCGTTGTCCCATAAACCAAAAATGTCTTTTGGATAAGTACTTGAGGGGAGCATGTAAAAGACAACTAAGGGATTTTGAAAACATTAGTCTTTGCACATGGTAAAAAGTGTAACCAACCGACTAAAAGTAGGTTGTATAATCTTTGCTTAGAGAAAGGTAAGACTTTGAAGCCATACCTTGTCGAGTTTTACTCTATAGTGATGGATTTGAAGAATATTGATGTGACGATTGATAATAAGGATTTGGCTATTTATTTGTTGTGCCTTCCCCCCACTATACAAGAACATTTGAGATTCTTTATTGTATTGTAAAGAGAACTTACAATGACTTGTTTGATACTCAAAAGACTCATACCTCCAAACAAACACACTACATCAAAAACCCCTCTCAAGACTCAACCCGACCATACCGAGCAAGAAATGTAAAGTTTCAGCCTTCAGGGAACTATAAGCCATTAACAAAAACAATCATGCAAGCATAGTACACTAAAATTTACTTTGTTTCCCATGTATTCATAACTAAAGTTTCTCAATTTCCACAATTCAGCCAAAAAGAAGTAAACTAACATGAAAATTATCATCAGCTAAATAACCAAAGAGCACAAACCGTGGTAAGCCTCATTTATTTCCTGGAACTTGGATGTTGCACCCTCATCCTTTTTCTTATCTGGGTGCCATTTCTGCAATGCATAGAACAATAACTTTAATGAGGTCATTTAACTTTTTTTTTTTTTTTAAAAAAAAAAAGCAAATCTAAGAACAACATAACACCAACCAATGCTAACCGAATGTAATTAGACCGAATTTCATCCTCAGTAGCATCATAGTCCACTTCCAATATTCTATAATAATCCTACACAAAATCAATCACATCCCAGAAAAATCAGTGCAAAATTTCAGCTCAAAGACAAAACCCACAAACAAAAAGATGTATAACAGAAAATTTAAGATAAATAAACAACAATAAACAGATTTTAACCACACAAAAAAAAATTACTACCATTTAAAAAGAGTAGCTAGAATGAAAAAATGGTAGCTTAAAAGCTCATTAATAAATTATACCTTGGGTTTAGAAAGAAGTGAGAAAAGATCAAAATTAAACGAAGAATCTTGTTGTTGTTCATCATTGCTGTTATGTTCTTGAAAACAATTCTCATCCCACATCATTTGGTGATTTGGGTCCCAAAATTGGTAGTATTTTTCTGTCATCTTCAAATATAGAGGACTAGAGAAGAAAAAAAAATATTGATTGTAGTGTAGGGTTTATGGGAAGGAGATTGAACAGATAATTTTGTGTTGCATTTCTGGGGAAAATGGAGTAGACGTGTACCGTGTATTGTAGAGATTTGCCAGGTGAATACCGATAATTTATCAATTTGGTAAATTACTTATACGTAGCAAGTATTTATTTAAGGGTGTCAAAACAGGTCGGGTTGGGTCATTTTCAGGTTGGGGTCATATATAAATGGGTCAATAGACTCTTAACCTGAATCTGACCTGTTTAATTAAATAGGTCAAAAATTGAAACCCCGACCTGATCTATAGCAGGTCGGGTCAACCTGCTAAATACCCATTTAACCTGGTTTTTTTTTCAGGTCATTGAACCCATATATTTCAGGTCATTTGACCCATTGGACCCATATATTATATTCACATTTCATAATAAAATTAAACATGCTTCAAAGTTCAATTATCAATCTATCATCATTCATCATATTCATAACAAGATAATACTATCTTGCTTGATGGCTGCATAGTGTATACTAGTTAAAACTTAAAAGTCTTCAAAAGTCAACAAACAAGCAAAATAGCACAACAAATTGTTAAGTTGACAAGTCAAAACTAAAAGTATCATAATTAGTTTCTAATTTCTACAAATCATCATAATCTAAAATATGGTGGCTAAGGAAGATGCTTTTGAGCTGAATTCATGTTGATCGAAACTTTGACATGGACTTGGACTTGGACTTGGACTTGGACTAGGGCAAGATATGTCTTCTTCTTCTTCAACTTTAATCTTCATTACCATCCCACAAAGCTCATCCAATTGTGATTCCATTTTTGCTTCATTAACAAACAAAAATATAAGTTATCAAACAAGCAAAAATATTAACACCAAAAAAAGCAACTAACCAAAACCAATATTAACTTAGACATATTAGTATATAGAAAATTACCTCCTTCAAATGTCCAATCCTTTAGACAAACAATAGCTTGGACAATATTTGGCTTCAAAGCACTTCGATAGCAATCAAGTACCCGACCACCAATGCTAAAGGCAGATTCGGAAGCCACGGTAGATATAGGAATGGCAAGAATATCTCTAGCCATTAAAGAAAGTACCGGATAACGAGATACATTTGCCTTCCAATGCGCAAGAATATCAAGATTAACTGAACGAGGCACTAGTTGTTCCTCAAAATACATCTCCAAATCAGATTTCATACTCACAGTATGTTCATTAGAGAAACTATCAAAGTCTTATAAAACAAGCATTTACATCAAAATCTTTAAAAGGTAAAGAAACAAACAAAAACTTATATAATTATGGAAAAATCAGAAACTTACGGTCATAAACTCATCGGTAGCATCTTCAATATTTCCAACATGTAAACTTTCATATTTTTGTCTTGGAGAAGTTGCAGATAGTTTAAGAGCATAGATATTATAAATTTCTTGTGTTTTCTCCCTCACCTTAGCCACTTCTTCCTCATAATCAACACCATCTCCATAAACTTTTTTGAAGCTCCATTGAACAAATTGAAGCTTAAACCTAAGATCTAACACAATAGCGACTGCCATAATAATGCTAAAATCACTCCAATATTTCCCAAATTTTTCATACATCTTACAAGCCATTTTCTTCATAAAACCATCCGTACTCTCCATCTCACTTTTTAAAAGCAATCTTACCCTCAACACATTAGGAAAGTATAAGTTAGCAATAGGATATTTAGTCCCAGAAAAAGCAAGAGTAGCTTCATAAAAAACTTTTAAAAACTTGAAATTTTTTTCAATTTTAGCCCATTCTTCTGCAGTAGGACAATGAATATAGTTTGCATCAACTTTCTGAAAATGAATTAAAGATTTCTTGTAATACAATGCACTTTCAAGCATTAAATATGTGGAATTCCATCGTGTTATGACATCTTGTTTTAAACCCTTAGAGCTTTGAAGGCCTACATGCTTAATACAACTTAAGAAACATTGTTTTCTAGCTTGTGATCCCTTACAATAATTCACACTTTCTCTCACCTAATCACAGCATCATTAATTTCTTTCAATCCATCTGGAACTACTAAGTTCATGATATGTGCACAACACCTAACGTGAAAAAATTCTCCTGCGCACATAACAATTCAAGTTCACCCTTAAGACAATCTGCAAACACATCATTTGAAGCCGCATTATCAAGAGTAATGCTAAAAATCTTTTGCAAAATACCCCATTCTTTCAACAAGGAACACACATGATCACTTAAATGAACTCCCGTATGAGGGGGAGGCATAAAACAAAAATTCAACAACTTCTTTTTTAAGACCCAATTATCATCAACATAATGTGCAGTTAAAGTGATATATCCATCTGAGGTTATTGAACTCCAACAATCAGAAGTAAGGCAAATTCTACTACTAATTGAACCTAACAAAAACTTCAAATTCTCCTTTTCCCTTTCATACATCTTAACAACATCAGACTTAAATGTATTACATAAAGTTGTTTTAGTCGTAGGATTCAAATAACTAAATAATCTCCTAAGCCCTTCATATTCAACAAATTGGAAAGGGAGATCATGTCTTACTAACAAGAGCTAATAGTTCACGAAAAATAGCAACATCAAATACAGGCAATTTATTTGCTAAACAAGCAGTCTCCAATATCATTTGACTAATAAATAATTTATTAGTTTATGACTTTAATGCTTTTGTTTTCTTTTTTGTTTTGATTATTTTATTAGTTTTTCTTGTGTACTGCTACTACTACTACAAGAAGACTACAAGTCCTCATAACTTCCGTATCATATTTTATTAGTTCCTCCTATTCACCTAAAGTATTCCGTTTTTTTTCTTAGCATTTTTCAGGTTGTCAAATAAGACCTCATGTGAAAGAGAGAAAATATACTAGTAGGTTTTAAATTTTTGATAAGGGTAAAATAAGCTTAGTAAATGTAAAGGTATGAAACTATTAAGTTTGGTAAGGATAAATTGATAAAGTTAACATGCCTAAAATAAAAATGAGCATTTTAGGTAACTTGATTCAATGAGAAAATGAGACACTTAGGGTGAATAGGAGGTAGTTTATTTTTTTAAGTCCTTTGCAAATTACAAAGTATTTAAGTTTAGGTTTTTTGTGTTACAACATTTAGGCTAAATCACAAGATTTCGACCATTTTAGTTAGGGCTGAACACGATTTGGTCTAAACCGTAAACCAAACCGGACCAAACCGTAAATTTAATATCTGGTCTGGTCTACGGTCTAAATGGTCTGGTCTGGTTTTTTTTTTTAAAAACGGTTTACGGTCCGGTCCCGGTTTTAAAATTTTCAGACCAAACCGGACCGGAAAACCGTAATAAAATCAAATTTTAGGGGATTAGGGCAACTAGTCGTGAATTCAAAAGCTCTCCCTCCCCAATCCCCTAGAAATTCTCGATCCCTTCTGTTCTCCAGAGTCCAGACTCCAATTCTCCTCAGTTCTCCCAATCTCCCTCCTTCCTTCTCGTTCTCCCTCAATCCCTTCTCCTTCTCCCTCGATTCCTTCTCCTTCTCCCTCGATTCCTTCCTTCTCCTTCTTCCTCGAATCTCGATTCCTTCCTTCTCCTTCTCCCTCGATTTCTCCCTCGATTAATCTCTGAAGATTCTGAAGCTGTGCTGTGCTTCTGTGCTTCTTCGAGGCTTCGAGTGACGCTCCTCCTTCAACACTTCACCACGGAATCAAGTGCAGAATCTCGTAATGTAAGTATATTGGTTGATTTTTTGATTTTTAGGGTTTTTTTTATCAGTTTTTGTTTAAATTCGAAGATGAATGGATTGCTTCTGGTGGTTATGGACGAATGGATTGCTTCTGGTTGTTATGTTAAATGTTAATATGAAATCTGAAAATGTTAATATGTTGAATGTCCTCCTTCTGTTGAATCTCCATTTTTTGTGGGTTGATTGAAATCTGAAATCTGAAAATGTTAATATGAAATCTGAAAATGTTATCAGTTTTTGTGGGTTGATTGAAATCTGAAAAAATGAGTTTGTATTTCCATTGGTGTAAATCAGAATGGGTTTGTATTTCCATGTAAATCTGAAAAAATGGGTTTGTCCTCCTTCTGTTGAATCTTTCATAAATTCACCATGTAATAAAAAAAAAATAATGATATAGATTTTGATAAAAAGAGTGATTAATAATTTATTCATTTATTCACCTTTGTGATTTATATTCACCATAACCATACAATCGATCAACACAAAGAGATTACTCTTCTGAATGTTTTCTCCTAGATCTGCTGTAAAATTTCGAAGGTGGAGACAGAGAAAACTCGAATGGTAATGTCGGAAGATCAATTTCCCCTCGTAAAATCTTTAGAATGTCGCCAATATCCGGTCTCAATTAAAAAAATACAAAAAAATAAAAAAAACCGTAGACCAGACCAGACCAGACCGTTCTAGAACGGTCCGGTCTGGTCCGGTCTGGTGTCTTGACTGGTCTGGTCTGGTCTGAAAATTTTCCAGACCGGAATTTCTGGTCTGGTCTGATTTTTCTGTCAAACCAGACCAGACCGGACCGTGTGCAGCCCTAATTTTAGTGGTCAGAATTTTAGATTAAGTGGTCGAAATTTTGTGATATGGCCTGAACACTATAGATATTAATACTTTAGTAGTTATAATTTGTAAAAAAATATGGATATTGTAATCCGAAGAAACCCTAAACTTTAAAGCTTTAATTCACAAATAATTTTTTATGGGAAATTCCACATGGTAACATCCAATTTTCATGAAACGCCAGTGGTAGCACTTTTGTAAGAATTTTCCACGTGGTAGCATCTAGTTTATGCACTATTTAATTCCCATAGCATTTTCCATTAAATTCATGTCAATTTACATTTAATTCACTACTCCTATTTTGTAAGGTTTTTCCACATGATAGCATCCAGTTTATACTCTCAAATGTTTAATTCTTCATTTAACGTTAATTCACCGTTTAATTCATCACTCTCAAATGTTGCAACAATTTTGTTTTCATTCAAATGGTTGACATTATAAAGTTCAAAAGGTACATTTTAATCACTAATACATAATTCAAATCATGCATTTCATAAGTTCAAAAGGTGCATTCCAAGCACTAATACATATGTACTTAATGAGGATTACTATAAAATTCAAAAGGTGAATCTCAAGCACTGATACATAAGTAATTAACTACTATTATCAAAGTTCAAAGGTACATTTCAAGCACTAATATATAAAGAGAAAACAAAAAAAAAAAATCAAGACTACATTTTAAGATGCTTTTGAAGATGATGGCTTAGAAGTCGTCACTTTACCCTTTGTCAGAACACTAATACATTTAAACGGTGAATTAAACGTTAAAATGGTAAATTAAAAATTTGAGAGCATAAATAGGATGCTACCATATGGAAAAATCTTACAAAATGGTGAATTAAACGGAAACTGACAAGAATTTAATGGAAAATGCTACGGCAGTTAGATAGTGTATAAACTAGATGTTACTATATGAAAAATTCTTACAAAAGCGTTATTACTGGAGTTTCATAAAATTTGAAAGCTACTATGTGAAATTTTTTTGTTTGTTCCATTTCTTTAGTTGAAATTTACACTACAAAGTGAATAATAGGGAGTAATATAATTATATGTAAAAATTTTAGAGAATAATGTAAATGGGTGAGCCGACATAAAAAAATCATAGATAAGACAAAAACCACTTGGATGGTCATATGTAGACCTGTGAAAAATTGATCCGACCCGAAAATGAACCCGGGACCCGACCCGACAAAACCCGAACCCGACCGACCCGAAAGCGACTTAATCCGAAACATGACCGACCCGATAATTGCCCAACCGAAAATGACCCGACCGGAAACCGACCCGTTTTGACCGATTTAATATCAATTTTTAAAGTAATTTCAATGTTAGAATTCATTTCAAATAAAATTTTAGTTTTCAAAGTATCTCAACATATTGAGTATATCACTAGAACCCTAAAACTCATCAATAGATCTCAAAAAACACGTATTTAACGTCTTTTTAGCCATCGTAATTATTTTTCTTTAAAAACAGGACGTTATAATCATCTTAATTGAATACATGTATCTTGTTAAATCAGTCAAATGAGTTTTTAATTCTTCTACATTTCAGTAAGCAAATCAATATAATTTATACGAACGTTTCGCACGTTTGAATGAGCTTTTCAAAAAACGAATGTCGCTACCCTTAATTATAAAACGCGTATCTTATAAGACGAAATAAGTACTTAGTTAGTTGTATATCTTTCCAATATGAAAATTGTGAAGATAATTTTAACGTCATTTTTATCTAACGTTACAATTATAATAAACAAAATAACTTTTATAAAGCGCGTATCTTACAAGTCTTTCAAAATAAGTATTAATTCCCCTATTTTTCTTGCACTTAAATGAACCTGACATACCAACTATTTTTTGAAAATCGTACATGTAATTTCTCTAATGATTTTTTTTAGACATTTTAATGATTTTTTTTTTATGTTGAATTAGTCGATTGGATATTCTAATGTTTTATGGTAACCCGTTGGGTCAATCCGAACCTACCCGAAACCCAAAGTGATCCGACCTGAAACTGACCTGATCCGAAACTGACCCGACCCGAAAATGACCTGACCGGAATTGATCCGACCCAAAACCCGACCGACCGACCGTTTTCCCAGGTCTAGTCATATGGTTCAATGGGCTCACTACTCAAAACTTTCTTCACAAATTTCTTACAGACCCAAGATGCATATCATATATACAAGGGAAGAAAGAGGGTATCTTGCCCTTTTGATGTAATTAAACATGGACGCACTCAACCCAAAGGTTACTTTTTTCTAACAAAATTCGACATGTACATTAAAATAGGACTAAATTAATTTTTATCAATTAAATATATAATTTTTTTTGACATTGATCTTAGCACTTAAAATTTAAATAACTATTTCTATATTTTTCATAAGTTCATTGTAAAATTATTGATTGTTATTATTTTTACAAAGTAAAAATATTTTTTATTGTTAAGGAAGCAATTAATTAAAATTGATTTTTAACACTCATTATTACAATTTGTGACTTGCTTTACCTAAGTCTTGCTTGCTTTGTAATGTTAAGCATTTTGGACTCTCCTATTTTGAGTCAATGTAGTGTTGGTAGGAGTTTATTCCAAAATGAGCTAAATCTTGGTAATGATTAAAAGGTGAAAGATTTTCTCCAAGTCATTAAAGATTTGAAATGTAATTAAGTACATGCCTAAGGAGTGGCATAGGGTAGGATCTAGACATGGTCTATGTACAATCTAATGGTCTAGTCTAAGTGAGAAAGTAGTCAAATTGATAAAAGGTAAAAAACACTCTCAATATCCCGCACAAAGTAGGGTTCGGGTGGGGGTTTTCTTTTTCCTGAAAGATGCGGACAAATCATACCCATTCCCCCAAGGACGGAGTAAAGAGAGATGTGCACAGTCAAGAAACTCTCCAACTGATACATGTGCCCAGTAGGAGTTGAATCTCAAACCTTCTGCTCCACATGCATATACTCTATTGAGCTTTGCCTTAATACAGTTAAGTCTTTTCTTCTTTGCTAAAGTGTATTAAACCTCCCTTAATCTCTAGTTATCTTCTCTCTCCTAAAACTTCAGTTATTTCTATTCTAATTCCTTTAAATTAACGAATTTTATTCCTCATCCTTTAAACAAACAACTAAAACACTAGTCTAAGTGAGGACGTACTCAAATTAGCAAATCTCATAATTCTTGGTCTAATTTTACTTGTGGTTATTCTTTGTCATTTCATCATTTTCCTTGCATCTTGTTCTAGTTTATTGGTTGCACTCAAACACCCCATTTCCTCATGATTCTAATTGTTTATTTGTCTTTGTACATAGTCTTCAATAGTTCATTTCACACATTAATACAATAATTTTTCCAATGGCTTGTCTTGTATGAGATTATTTTACCATGAGACAAACTCATATAATCAGTTAATTTTTTTAATTAATTATTTTAAAATTAGAAGTGATCACTTTAATACACCAAATATACATAAACCGATCTAGTAAAAATAATTTCACTATAAAATTGTTTCATTTAAGAATTTGTGATTATTCTAATACGTGGAGAATAGATCCCTTAAGTCACTTTTGTCACTTTTGATAAAATGAGTCGTCATAAATCCATGCGCAGTTCCAATTGTTGTGATTAGGCTGACAATGTAATAGTATAAGCATAGAAAATGGTACACTTTGACAACGATTCTCTTAAAAAAAAAAAAAAAAAAAGAATTTTGCTAACCTTCAAAATATTGAAGAGAAATTAAGAAATCATCTTTTTATTGTTCAACCTAAAAATCTCAGTTGGCTTCTATTATCTTTCTTGTATTGTAAAGGGGTTAATTTTTATGCTCCATCTGATTGGTATTTGATAGTAAATAGAGAAAATATAGACAAAAAAATAGTTTATATGAAAAAAAATAAAAAATAATATAATACATTATCATTTATTACTATTTAAAAATGTAATATTAAGTGAAGATAAAAAAAATTCAAACAAAAAATATTTAAAGTAAAAAGTACCGTTACTATAAAGTTTTACTATATATTATTTCATATCAGTTAACTACTATTATTTAATATGAGAAACTAAACGAAAAAATAATAAACAAATGAAACATTAAAATATTTGTTATTAAACCAATATTCTTAAAAAACTCATTTGTCATTTAGCCTCAAACTTTAATTTCCAACATTTCTTTTTTTATTTGGTTGGCTTTATGATTATTATAATCAATGTTTATCTAATGAACCTACATATAAAGTGTAAAGTAATACTCCTAATAGATTAATGAATGTTGCTTGTACATACTAATTGGACATTGGTGATATTGGATTAAATAATTCTAGCTAATAATTGAGAGTGAGGGATTGAGTATTGGCATATGAAACCAAATTGGTGGGCAACATGCAAGATGCTTTGCACAAATGGTGTAGTTGAACACAATCTCTCTTTTGGTTCCAATTTTATAAACTTTCCTTCTACTCTATAATTTATACTCTTATGTTCCTTTTCTATTTTGATTAATCATAATTATTTTGTCCCACTTAAATGATTCCATTCCACACAATCTAACACTAATTTAAGATTTTAAAAAATGGTGTGATTTAATTCCAACTCTTAATACCCGTTTTAAAAAACCCAGAGCAATAATCTAACTAACTCAATGTGATAAGATGAAAAGATAAATTTAATGTATGGAATATAATTAAAGGGAGAATGAGAGTCAAAAAAAATTAAAATATAGCAATTTTCATGGAATAAACTTTAAAGATAGGAAGAGTAGCTATACTAGGAATGCCAAAATGGGTGAGCCGATGCATTATCCCCTCTCGACCTCCCTATACTCATATCCATAACTCATGGCAACTGCAGGTAGTTCTTTTTTTTACTAAACCCTTCCCCACCCATCAGGATCAATTGAGTATACTCATATCCACAGCGTCCTTAAATTTTTTGCCAATAGCTATCAATAGAAATTTTCTACAAATGAATAATGCAAAATACATATTACAATTGAGATTTGTATTTTCCCTTTGTTGATGGCTAAATAAAACTTACAAAATAACACTAAAAATAAACTTGAAGATGAACTTTGTAGCGACAATCGTTACCCGAAAACTTAATACTTGTTGTAGGCGTGTAGTCACTTTTCTTTTACGATATTTTCCCCACAAAGGTACTTGAATTTTGACTTGGAAATTTACAACGAAATACAAACAACATAACACACCCTTAGTACTTAGGGTATGTCACTTAATGACAAGGTGTTTGGTGAATTATAAACTTTGGGAATTCCATCAAGAAGATTATAACTCTTTTTGAAAGAACACAAGTAAGAGAGAAAGAAGGACAAAGAATTCAGAAATTAGGTGTGTGTAACATCCTTCCCCAAGCCTCTATTTATACTAGTACAAGTATACCAAAAGGTCATGGCACATTCAATCACATATTGATGATCAAGCATAATGACCATCAATCAATACCATTAAAACTATGGCATTCATGAGCATTATGCCTCCTCATTAAGCATTTGTAACATCAGAATTGATATGGAATAAAAGAATGAATCCAACGCACTTAGGGCATGTTTGGTTGGTTCATTTTATTGGTATGTAATGGTATCAGAACCTATTCCAATGTTTGGTTATGCATTTTTACATTGGGATGTCATACCCAAAGGATTCTCATACCATTCCATTCCTTAGAATTCCATACCCTCCTACCCCCCAAGTTTCAAACTCCATTCCCCCCATATTCAAACCCTAATTCACTCTTCCTTCTTAAAAATCCCTCTCTTCCTTCAATCTGAAATTTTCTTTCCCTGTTCTTCAATCTTCTTCCGCCTCCTTCATTCTTCTTCAACCTTCCCTCACCGGTGACCTCCTGCTCCCTTTGTTCTTCGGTTATTCGGTTTCCCCGTACTCTGTTCTTCCTCTATTTAACCTCCATTTCAGCCTCTCCGCCAGCAGCCCAGTCTCCTCCATTCCATCCTCTCCTCCAGCGTCCAGACGGTAGCAACCAACAGTACTGCCGCAGACCGGCAAACGCACCGCCCATAACCACCAAATTTTTTTTTCTTTCTTTCCCTAGAAATTTTAATTTCAATTGTTAATTTGCTATACATTGCTTTGTTAATCGTTAAACAATATTTGTTAATCAATTCGATCAAACTCATTGTACTGAAGATTGCTTGGTTTTGATGTTTTGATTGCTATTTCATTCAATTAAAGGATGTTTGCTGTTTTGTTTTGTACTAGATGTTTGCTGATTTTTTATTTTGATTGCTTTTTTATCTTTTGATTGCTTTGTTTTGATTGTACTGGATTTATTTTCTTTCATGTCTTCTCTGTTGCTCTCATGATTTTCTTTGTGGTGGTTAAAATGTTATTGTTTAGGTCTTGGATTCAGTAGTATTGGATGTAGTAGCCTCTACTTTTAAAAAATGTGCTTGCATACCAATCTAGGCTGCCTCCAATTCAAATGCTCAGTTTGTTAACAATGTCAATTAGCCATAGTAATGATTGCTAGATTAATATGATGATGCATATATACATTCACAGAAATGATTCCATCTCAATTAGCCATAGTAAGAAGAAGGAAGAAGAGAAATTGAATTACTACTACTTCTCATGGTTGTTAACAATGTCGTCACACTCATGTACTTGGTGATGTGTATGATGGGTGTAATTGTTTATGAAATTGAACGACTACGTTATAGCAAAAGTGAGAAGAAACACCTTAGACAAAAGCACTTGGATGCACTAATCAAGGATAGTGATGTAGTCTGCAAAAGTGAACTTCGTGTGAATAGAAAAACCTTTTATGTCCTTTGTGAGATGGTCAGAGATGTCGGTGGTTTAAATGGCACTCGAAATACGTCTTTGGAGGAAATTGTAGCTATGTTCTTGTACACTTTGGCACATCATTTGAAAAATAGGACAATTAGAAGTCATTTCTTTCGAAGTGGAGAATGTCTTCTTGCCGTGTTAAAACTACATACTCACTTGCTAAAAAGCCAACACCTATAACAGAAGATTGTGAAGTGGATAGATGGAAATGTTTTAAGGTAATAACATAATTTCATCTATATTATTTAAAAATCTATCCACTTTGTTTATTGTAAAACTTATCCCTCTTAACTTTTTTTTTTGTAGAATTGTTTAAGAGCCTTAGATGGCACTCACATTAGTGTTCATGTGCCAAGTGAGGATAGAGCAAGATATCGGACAAGGAAAGGTTCTATTGCTATGAATGTGTTAGGTGTATGTAACCCTAATTTGGAGTTCATATATGTTCAACCTGGTTAGGAAAGATCCGCTCATGATGGTCGTGTCCTTCGAGATGCTATTACTAGGCCTAATGGTTTAAAAGTGCCACAAGGTAATCATACTTAGAATTTAGATTTTATATTGTGGAGTCCAATAAACAATGTCATGACCTTTTTTTTTCCATATGTCAAGGTTCCTACTATTTGGTAGATGCAGGATACACGAATTGTGAAGGGTTTTTAGCACCATATAGAGGTCATCCATATCACCTTAAAGAGTGGGGGACCGACAACCAATTAGCGCGGAAGAGTACTTCAACATGAAACATTTTAAGGCAAGAAATGTTATTGAGAGATGTTTTGGACTATTAAAAGAAAGGTGGGGTATTCTTAGGACCCCAACCTTCTTTCCAATACGTACTCATAGACATATAGTTCAAGCATGTGTACTATTACACAATCTTATTCGAAAACATATGCCAACAGATTACACAATGTTTTGGGATTCCGATAGTGAAGAAGGTGAAAGTGATGATGAGGGCCTAGATGATGAAGTTGAGTTGATTACTCAAATAGATACTACGGATGCTTGGACTACTTATCGGAATAGCTTAGCACAAAATATGTATAATAATTGGAGACTTAGGCATAGTAGCCAAACATAAATGTTTGTTTAGTTTATTTGGACTTATGTTTGGGTGTTCCTTTTTATGATGTAATTGGATTATTTATTTTATCTTGCAAATAAGAAAATAGCCTTATTTGGTAATCTTTTTTTTAATACATCATTGTTGTATAAGATGAATGTTGGTCAATTTGTTCAAAGTGGAAGAGGAAAAAACAAGCGATCATGGAATAAATCTGAGAAAGAGTGTTTGATTAATGGTTTGTTGGAGATGAGTGCCGATCCTTCATGGAAAGTTGATGGAGGTTTCAAAGGTGGTTTCAAGAATAAGTTAGAGGAGAAATTGAATGAGAAGTTTCCCGGGTGTGGGTTGAAAGCTATTCCCCATATTGAATCAAAAATCAAATGGTTTAAGGATAAATATAATGTGCTAACTGAAATGTTTCGCACTTCTGGTTTTTCTTGGGATAATGAAAAGAATATGATTGTTTGTGAAAGGTAATCTTATGAAGAATTTTGTAAGGTATACAAATACTTTGACTTGTTTACAATTTGTTAGAAATTCTTGTTTTATTCAAATTCTTGTTTAATTTCAGCAACACAGAAATGCTCAAGGATTATGGAATGTTCCTTTTCCATTTTATGATCAACTGTCAGTTATCTTTGGTGCCGATCGAGCTACTGGAGTGCAATCTGAGACTTTTGTCGAAGCTGTTGACAATCAAGAGAAAGAGACCATTGAACTAGATAAGGGTGGTAGTGATGAAGATGATGAATTTGATGATAATGAGTCCGTCAACCAATCAAAACAATCAACTCCAAGTGAACCTTCTTCAAAGAAAGCCAAAAAAGAAAAGGCTCCAAATGAACAAGGAAGGAAAAGGAAGAAGCCGGAGGTTGTGGACTTAACTTCTTCTTTTAATAATATGTCTTCTAGCTTTTCAAATCATATGAATGAGATGAACAAGCACATGTCTACCATTGCAAGTGCCTTCTCTACTACACAACTACATGAACAAGCTATCATGGCTCGTAAAGAAGTTGAGGAAAATCAAAAAAAAAATTTTAGTTAGTGAATTGCTTCGCATAGAAGGATTGACAAGATTTGAAGTAATGGAAGCTTCCAAGAGGTTGGCCTCCAATCCAAGTGAACTCTCACTCTTTTACCAATGCCCGGATGATAAGTGGAAGAAAGAATTTATAATCAACCTCATTCATCCTAACTTGGGCAAGTGATGTAATGAAAATGCTTAACTTATAAATTATCTAGACTTTGTGTTCGGTTGTCAAAAACATATATTGGAATCTTTTTGTGTAGAGATGTATTGACACCATTTTGAGTGAAAATGTATTGAGCTAGTAGTTTGTGTATATGTATTTGTGTGTTTAATAAATGTATGTATGCATCTACATATATATATATATATATATATATAAACTGGACAGAGAATCCATTCCATAATTGAACCAAACAGTGTAAATGGATTGAATATCTATTACAGGATTGAACTGAACAGTTTTAATCTGGTATGGGATTCTGAATCCATACCATCCTGGTATGGGGTTCCATACCATTCCAATCCTGCTCACTGAACCAAACGGACCCTTAATTCAATGTACCAAACAATTAGATCAAGTGCTGATAATTTGAACAAAGAGAATACAAACAAGTTTTAACATATGAAAATAAAATTCAAAAAAAAATGAAAAATGCTATGTGATACCAGGCGTCAGCAATTGAAGGAACTTGAACTCTTTATGACTGTAATATCAAACCTGTATAACAATTAGGGTAAAATCAATTTGCTAATCTAGAAAATTAGGGTAAAACAAACATATAAATATCAGCAAATCAATTTGCTACCCAAATTCAACCCCAAGAGTACCAAAATTTTCTGAGCAAAATGAAAGTGGGAGAAAATGAAGTAAAATTAAACAGAAAATGAAGGAAATTGGACTCTTTATAACTGTAATATCTAAACAAAAATGTATGACAAGAGAAATTTATGGGAAGATGAATCAGAAGGGTTGATGAATCATGAAGGAAGGGTAGATGAAGCAGGAAGATTGATGATGAAATGAACAGTCGAAAAGTGCTGCGTGGAACAATCTTGTGTTCCTATGAGTACACGTGTCAAGATATAAAACACTACTATTCATGAGATGTAAAAATGAATAGGTAAAAAAAATTGCTCTCTTTTTACTGTCAATAAATTTATTGTTTATATATATATATATATATATATATATATTAATAAAATTAAATTAAATAAAAATAGATTTTGTCTCATTATTACTTATAATATTTGATGATAATTACTTAGAATTTAATATATACTAAATGTTCAACAAAATATATGAAGTTGATATAAAGTATCATGTTATGAAGTGATCGGGTATGGGGTGCGGCAGGTCGGAATTGGGTATAAGGCAGGGCGAATGGGTATAGGTCAAATTTGAATTCATATATATCACCTACCTACTACTCATAATGGGTAAGATTTTATAAAGCAATATTCATCTATTACCCACTAAATTTATACATATATCCACCCCAATTATAATGGATATCAAAACCTATACTCGTATGTCGTATATCATTCATATGCAGTGCTTTGTATCTTTAGTCGTATCTAAAAAAATCCCAAAAAAGAAACATCATAAATACTAGTATATTTATAAGATCATCCAAAATGATCGATTTTTAATCACTGAAATTTAAGTATTATATTCATTTTGAAAATCACAGAAAAAAATGATCTCCTATTTTACTCATCATAAAATATATCACTATTTCCTTTTTTATCCTAATTTTCACTATAGTTGGCCTTAATTTTTTCTCTTCTATTTTTTGTGATGAATATATGCAAACGAGTGTTTATTTATAGAGGAGAAAAATTTATGAAACTTGATATACTTTTTTTATTATTTTTAAAAAATTTGATGTATTTTTGAAATCGTATTTTTAATTATGTGAAGAGTTCTAACTCATAAGTTAGTCTAGTATGGATTTACTGTACAGTGCACACCTTAGACTTAGAAAGCATGGTTTAGGAGGTGTGAATTAAAGGAGTAAAGATTGTAGGGTAATAAAGGATGAAGGTAAACCCTAATTATGGATGTCAAGGGCAAGAAGAAATAGCCACATAGACTAAAAAATTGATATTCTAAACATGCTAATATAATGAAGGGAAACTAAAGCCCTTGTTCTACTATTTCTCATATAAATAAATAATTTACGAATTACAACTTTAATATTTATTTTTTGCAAATCACAACATCAAAGTATCAAGCCTATTCAATCCATTTCATAGAATTTCGACCACTTCACCTAAATTTACCACCATTAAAATAGTTGAAATTATGTAATTTGACTTGAAAGCGAAAGACTTTGATATTTTAGTGGCTGTAACTACAAAAAATAAACATTAAAACTGTAATTCACTAAAATCCTAAACATACAAATAAAATAAACTCTTATACACAAGACTAATACTATTATACATAATAGGCTCAATACATAATTTCTAATGGACTTGCTCCTCTTTCACGTGGTTTAAGGTGAACATTTGCTCATGAAATGTGTTCCCATTCAAAGAAAATATCCCATTTAATGATTAAAATGATCACCAATGGAAGATCAAGTACAAAAGGCAAAAATGAAATCAGCTAGTCTTTTCAGAGACCATCTTTCTGAGAGACATATTTCAAGTCCAATCGATTAAAGATTAATGTCTACTTATCGTATTTTTAATGCTTACTTACTATATCCTTAATGTCTACTTTTAATATCTTAAATATGTACTTACATCATTCTTAATGTCAATCTACAATATTTTAAAAAATATATAATAGGCCGATCAATTAAAACTGGTCTCTCAAAGAAACCGTCACTTAAAAATGAAAGGGAAGAAATCACCATCCAACCATGAGGACAAAGCATAAAGGAATCCACGTAAGTATCTTTATGAAAGATATAAATTAAATATTAACAGCCTAAAATAATCAACACAAATTCAGCCCACCATTTTTAAATTATGTTGAAGATGACAAACCTTTACCTGTCACAATTGACAACATTATGCACAGAGAATCCCGGCCTATTTTTGAAGACCACAAACGTCATGCTTATTTGGTTACATTATAATTAGAAGTGATATTGATATTTTGCCAAATAATATATCACAATTAATTGTAAGTATTTTATAACCGAGTTAATATAAAGAATATATTCCGTCCGTTCTTTTCATTTAACATCATTTTACATTTTAGTTGTTCATTTTATTTTAATATTATTTCTATTTTTAGATAATGAATCATCACTTGCTTTTAATCTCATTTATATATTTTAACATTTTTAATTAGATACACAATTTTTTTTATTTATTATCAAATATATACAATTTTTCTTAAAAATATTAATTTTCTTTTTACTACTATTTTAGAGGGAAAATGTAGGCTCAATTAAGACATTTTCACTACTTTCCATAGTTCAAACTTTCACATACCAAAAAATATCAACCAACCAGCCACCAATGGTCTGAATCCTCCCTTGTTTACATCACTCTTTTAACATTTGAGAAAAAAACTTTTGAGTCAACAACATCAACAATGGCATCTTCAATTTCAAATCTTTATTCATCAACATTTCTAAAACCCAAAATTTCCCCCCTTTTAAACATCACAAGAAACCCAATTTCCAACCCCAAATCTGTCAACTTTTGGCCAATCTGTTCAGTTGCGAAGGACATCCCAGCAGATCTTTCAATTTCATCATCATATTCCAATAACAATCTTCCATCTTTACAGAAAAAGAAGAAAGGGGATGGGTTTTTGGAGAAAGACCCACAAGCCTTGTGGGCTAGATATGTGGATTGGTTGTATCAACACAAAGAGTTGGGTCTTTATTTGGATGTTAGTAGGATGGGGTTTACCGAGGAATTTGTTGAGGAAATGGAGCCTAAGTTTCAGAAAGCTTTTAAAGCTATGGAAGAGCTTGAAAATGGTGCCATTGCTAACCCTGATGAAGGAAGAATGGTGGGTCATTATTGGTTAAGGAATTCTAATCTGTCTCCTACCTCATTTTTGAAGACCCAGATTGATGTTACTCTTGATCGTGTTTGGGAATTTGCTCATGATGTTGTTTCCGGCAAGGTTTGTTTTCCAAATACTGTTTTTTTGGATCATTTTATTATCATGCCAAATTCACGCATTTTTGTTTAGTGTATATATTATGCTCCATACTTAGCTTTAAGCTTTTTAAAGGGTAAGAATAACATTTTGCTCTTTTTATTTATATGTTCTTTTCTCATTGCCACAGTGGTAAGTTTGATTAAAGTTAAACGCTTTGAATGGAGATATTGGGTAGTTTCAATGGAGATAACTTTTTGGATCCCAAACACCGCCTAGGTGGATCCACTAATGACATTGGGGTAACCGAATGCATGTTAAGGGAGTAAAAGTGATCACTTACAATTTTGAAGCGATCAATTTGAGATATGGAATAGTTATATGAATCCATCTCATGGTGAGATGGTCTCATACAAGACAAGTCGTCGTTATTTTTGATGAATTAATGTGATGAGAGGAACATTTGTAGTTTGTGGTATGTTTTGATGAAAGGGTGGTTTGCAACTTCAAGAAGTAGGTACAAATTTGAGAGTGAGTTTACCAAAAGAAGGAATAATTAAAAGTATGCAGAAGATTTTTTATAAAACAGACACAAATAGAAGGTGTAAACATCTTATTATATGGAGGGAATATATCTTTGTGTTTGTCAGGTACTTCATTGTTATGAGATCATTGTAGGTTAGTGACATGGTGGAAAGTTGTTAATGGATAGTTTGGGGTTGGGTTTTTTTGGCAAAAGTAGTGAAGCCATATTGAGTTTCTTTGGTAACTAGTACAAGCTTAAAAGGACTTGCTCACTTTATCTAGTTGTTGCTTTCATGAAAAGCTTTAATGTAAGTTTCGGTATCTTTGAGGATAACTTTTAAAACTGAAATATGATGTATTCGCTAATCTCCTAGCAAATCACGAATCGCAAAAACCGAATATGGTCGGTTTTGGGCTATTCTTGGAAAAATTTGAGCGAATCGTGAATTCTAAAAGTGAATTAGCTAGCGAATTATGTTACACTAAGTGCAAACTGAAAATTATAATTTAAAGCAGCTAAGGGCAAATGTAATGATCAAGGTCAAGCTTATACAATGGAGTCATTGATCTCCGTAGTTGTATTGATCTAGAAGTATCAAAATTTGGGTTTAAAAACTTGTAGGAAATGGAGTCTTTATGTGTGGTGTTAAGGTAAAAGTTGTGAGCTGTATTTAGACATTTTAGTTATAGTACCATGATGGATGCATAGTATTTATGTTTCATGAATGTTACGTTTGGAGCTTTTGGTATCATACTACATTAAGTGTTGCAGATTAGGGCCCCGACTGGCGAAAAATTTACCCAAATACTTTCTGTTGGAATTGGTGGTTCTGCGCTTGGGCCTCAGTTTGTTGCAGAAGCACTGGCTCCTGACAATCCTCCTCTAAAGGTATCTGATTATCTTTCTACAAAATTAGCTTCATTAATTTCCTCAAGCCGTATTTTCTCGTCATTGTCAATGCTCGCGTATTGTTCTCCGTTTAGAGTCTATCGACCTTTTCTTGTGAATTTCTTCTCTTTACTTAAGCTGTGAACATGTTTTGCTTCTGTACATCATGCAGATTAGATTTATTGACAATACAGACCCAGCCGGAATTGATCATCAAATTGCGCAGCTCGGTCCTGAGTTAGCTACAACACTTGTGGTTGTTATTTCAAAGGTTTGTAGACAAGTTTCTGCTCTTATCATGCATATGAGTTTCAGTAATGTTAATCAACTCAACTAATTGCCTCGTTTTCCTCCATTCTCGTCAGAGTGGTGGTACGCCAGAAACAAGAAATGGTTTGTTGGAAGTACAAAAGGCCTTCCGTGAAGCTGGATTGACTTTCGCAAAACAGGTCTTTATCTCAGCTCCCTGTTTCAACTTTTCATAAATGTTATGCTATGTCTTATATGCATTATTAGGATGCCTTTTCTTATATATTCTGCGACTAGTTCATATTAGCTCAGTGTTTTCAATTGGAAAATTTAATCTTCTTTGACAATTAGATAAGAGCATATATATTTCATATGATGGACCTTCTTACTGCTATCGGCAGGGAGTTGCTATTACACAAGAAAACTCTTTGTTGGATAACACTGCACGAATTGAAGGCTGGATAGCAAGATTTCCAATGTTTGATTGGGTGGGAGGTAGAACATCTGTAATGTCTGCCGTTGGTTTACTCCCGGCAGCGCTTCAAGTTAGTCCTCTCACTGCGAGCACTTAAATATACCGCATCTTAGATTAGGTTCAATTTCTGAAGCCATGACTCTGCAGGGAATTGACATAAAAGAAATGCTTGCCGGTGCAGCTTTAATGGATGAGGAAACTAGAACTCCTGTGGTAAGCTCTCTTGCTTGTCATGCTCATTATACGATTGCTGTACTTGTATTCTTATGAAAGATAAATCATGCAATATATTGTAATCTGACTATAAATCACCATACTTACTCTTTCTGTTCGTGTGATCCTCCTTTACAGTTGAGAAATAATCCTGCAGCATTGCTGGCTATGTGCTGGTATTGGGCTACAGATGGTGTAGGCTCCAAGGTATTTATTGTTCCTTGGTGTATGTGTGATTTGAATAATTGGGGACATATTGTTCAGTTCTACGAATTGTTGATTTCGTCTCTCCCCTTCTGTTTTCATTTGTGTAGGATATGGTTGTACTTCCATACAAGGACAGTCTATTACTTTTTAGCCGGTATTTGCAACAGCTTGTCATGGAATCACTTGGAAAGGAGTTTGACCTTGACGGTAACCGGGTATGCATGTTGGATAGTCATATTTTTGTTCATCCATATAATAATAGCTCTTTACTGGAGGATCATTTACATTAGTCTTCTGTTCACTTGCCTAGAAATTCTGCCTTTTGGCAGCTTCTGTTAGGAGCCGGTTGCCGTGCTTTCTTGGATTAGACACCAAACTAATATACGACCTGATAGCTTGTAGTGATGCAGCAGGATTAAGTGCATGCATCTTTAACAGTGTTTTTATATGCACAGCCAACAAAGTCTTTTGTTCACGATCAAGGGTTGATCTGGAAATTACCAGATTTACTATAAAGGTGAAATTGCGTACAACCAACCTCCTCACCTAAACCCCTCCTAGGTGGTAGCCCCTATGGGCACTGGGTTTATCGAATGTTGTTTTTAATTATGAGATTATACAAATACTGAATTTACATTGGCAAAATGAAATAATTGAGCACTGAAGGGATCAAGAGTACTTCCACATCTTCGACTATAATTACCTTCATTCTTATTAAGCCATAACAGGTGGTGCTTTGAAATTGTACCAGATACTTATTTGATGTAAGAAATGCGATTTGGAGAAGTATGGTATTCATTTTTTTTTTGGTGTAGAAAGAGCCACAATGGAAAATATGTAGACCAGATTTAATCACTAAGTCATAAGATACTACCCTCACATTACTTACCTACTACTCCTAAAGCTATATGGTATCAATAGTCAAGTACTTTAAGGTGATGTTTTGGAATTTCAATTTTTATGCTAGAAAAATGACACCAATAACAAACCCCGTTTTACCCGTTATCTATTTCAATTGCTTGTTACAACAAACACTCAGGGTCTCAAACTATTAGAAAATAGGCTGGAAACTTAAATCTTATTTATTAGAATAGACATTCAACTCTATTTAATCTAAAGATACCCATGTATAATTTACCCATCTATTTGTTGGCTACGTCTACTTTTTTCTTCTTTGCCATGAGAATTGACTTAATTGATGCTTCAGAACATTCATATACTAAAAGTTGTTATGGAAATTATGACTGCATGCATTTAGTTTGAGACAGGTAATTATAGTAGTGGGGGATGGGCAAAAATGTTTTCAGCATACAATCGTTTGAAGTGGATAAAATGAGTAAAGTAGTAAGAGAATGTGTAAGGGTTATTGAAGAGAAAAGAGTTATGTGATGGGGAAGAAACAATTAGTAAGCATAAGTGGGCATTTGTTTTCATAATAGGTTAGTAGAAGATAAAATTGGGATTTCCTAAAGTGGTGTAGACGTGTAGTTGCTAATAAAATTGCAACATGAGTTCAAAGCAGTTGATTGATGCTTGGAGCTCGAACCGAACACTAATAGCTCAATGATTAAATACGTTTTGACCAACCCAAGTTGACACATTTGCTAATGATCCTCGGCCCTTAGTAGCATATAGTGCTAATTAATGATCACATTTGGACAAATGATTGCGGACTTATGTAGCACAATTGAAAAGGAGGGTGTTTGGCAAACGAAAAACAAGCTAATTTAGAACACATTGCTAGGAACAACAAATACCTGATTCATAACAAGTTATTTTAACCAGCTAATTAATCCAACACTTGAATTCGATGGTTTGACCCCCAACCATCTGTTTGTACCAAAATAAGCTTAAATTGTCCAATTAGCTATTTTACCAAACACTATCGGTGTTCATTCGATTATCAGATCGGTTTTGTGTGAGGGTCAAAAGTGGTTCTTGTGTCTGCAGAGGTTTTTACATAATTGTAAATCGATATTTAAAGTCATGTCAAAGTTGGTTCGGTTATACAAGGTCGGATATATGTCAGGTCGAGTCTATTTTGAATACCCCAACTAATCACCTAACCAATCAATTGTAAATGTATTTAGACTTATTGGATTTTCCAAAAGCCTTTATTATTTAGTGTCTTCTTTGTTGTGACAGGTGAACCAGGGGATTACTGTCTATGGAAATAAAGGAAGCACAGATCAGCACGCGTAAGTTTTTGCAAATGTGTAATTTTGTGTCAGCACAGGATTATTGTTATTCATATGAGCCTTCTATATGGATAAACATATCTCGGGATTTCTATGACTGAATAATCTTTCTTTTTGTAGCTATATTCAACAACTAAGGGAGGGTGTTCACAACTTCTTTGTCACGTTTATTGAAGTACTGCGTGATAGACCTCCTGGTCATGACTGGGACCTTGAACCAGGTGTAACATGTGGTGACTATCTCTTTGGAATGTTACAGGTTAAGCTTTTGATACTTGATTTGATCTTATTTGCATATCAAATGATAATTGTTTAGGCTTAGTTTGCAGTGTGTTTCCCCAAGTTAGCTTCTTTTGGAAGATCGTTTAGTTGATTACTTGATTTCCTGGTATTGTTTCCTTCTTATGGGGTTTGGCCTGAATAGCATATATTTATATTTGATCAAATGTTGGTAAATAAGGGCTCTGCTTATAAATATTCTAGATTCTTCTAAGGTCACGAATTACATTGCATGATGCCTTCTATTTGTGGTATGGAAACTATATAGTTGCAATTTGCCCTAAATTTATTCCACTTCCTGTTTTCTGCAGTAGATTACCTTGACTAACCTAGCTTTGTATGGGTGGATTTTATACATTTGAACTGAAATGAATTTATTTGAGGCTTGAAGTGAAATTGAGTAGTCCGTATGAATTTGTATGATCTGATCTTATTCGCCTTCATGTTGATATCATTTTGTTGTGGAAACTTTGTAGGTGAACAGAGGAAAACCTTAATCTGTTTCATTATTATTGGGATGAGTTTTGATACTTGAATCTAGCTTTTGCAGTCTTGAAATCTTAGTTTTGAAAAGCGTGAGGCACCTGGAGGCGCTAAAGGCCCTTAGAGCCTAGACGCAAAGCGCAGGGCGAAGAGGCGGACTTTTTGAATGAGAGGCGCACTTTTTCGCTAAAGCTTAAAAGTCAAGTTTAAAACATATATAATACTTAAAACAACATGATTCATATTTTAGTATCAACAAGCTTTAAAATATTTATTATTTTACGGCAAACACCACTTTAGCACAAAACTATTATAATGAGAATACAAAGAATTCCAAAAGTTATTTTCTTCTTCGAATACTTTTTAATTTTCTTAGAGAAGCAACGATTTTTCAGTTTCAAGTTCTACTTTTTCGAACAAACAAGCATAAGTTAATTACCGAACCCAACAAGGAGGTGCACCGAGGGCACAAAGCGTGAAGCGCATTGAGGCGCCCAAGGTGCACGCCTCGTGTAGTGGGCTTTGCCTCACCTATCCGAGGCGTTTTCAGTCGAGCCTGAGCTCGAGGCGCACGAGGCAGCAAAGGCGCGCTTTTTAAAACTAAGCTTGAAATAACCTTTTCACTATGATGTTGAAATTGCAACTGTACAGACTACAGTACATAGCCTTAATGCGTAAGATTTCTGACGATGATGCGTCTTCATCCAATTGTGTTCACGGGGATCTCATCTCTGGGCCCTGGCTGATCCATCTGGTGTGGGGGTCAGACACATCAAATATGCTGATTCTAGTAGTCTGAATTTAGGCTGATTTTAATTAACCATTACAGAGATTCAACGGAGAGCCCTAAAATATTAACTGGATTTTTTTCGGAAATGTTAGCTGGATTTGGAACACCGTCTACTGGTAGCTCTTTCTGCATTATCTAATTGATGCTTTTTTGCAAATAATTGGTGCTTTACAGGGGACAAGATCAGCTCTTTATGCAAATAATCGTGAATCTATTTCGGTCACTGTCCAAGAAGTGACACCTAGGGCAGTTGGTGCAATGATAGCACTATACGAACGAGCTGTTGGGTTATATGCCTCACTTGTCAACATTAATGCATATCACCAACCAGGTATTATACATGGCATTGACTCAATTGACTTATTGTAAAATTCCATGCACCAATCTGAATCAAGGCTGTGTTTGGTTCGAGAATCGTGGGTTAGCCTAGTGGTTAAGGGTTTTCCCTTTCACTCTTGTGACAAACCCTCTCCACCGTTGTCTGGGATACGCTAGTCCATGGAGTAAAAACAAGGTCGCATCGCATCGCATCGGCTGCGTTACCTCCGAACCAAACAGATACAAAGGAATATGTCGCAATCCTTATTCAACTTAACAATGTCAAAGCCTCAATGCGAAAATATGGAGTTGACTGCATGATCTATGAGTTTGTCTCTTGTGGTCATCCCAAAAACTTACTTTCATTCATTTTTGTCTAATTTCATTGCTCCTGCTGACCGTTTTTTATTATAACTTTTCTCTGATGCCATCCAAGTCATTTTGCCCTCTTCCACTTGTACAACAGTACTTGTAGTTTCAACTCTTTCTTTTAATTTACGGCGAATAGAGATTTTCTTGCAGTTACTTCATGTGTGTCTACACCAACATAGTCGATTCTATTTCTTCCAACCCTCAATTTATGCCGCTTTAAGTTTCTTTACATATCTTCATTCTTAGTTCTATCCCTGAATGTTTGCCTCGCACACCCATCATAGCTTAAGTATCTGTCCTTCTTCCATCTTGGATTATTGCTAATATCTGTCCGAATTATTAACATTCTGATCTGTAATATGATGATTTAACTGTTGAATTTTCTTTTCACCCTTGTACATATGCTATTATCGTGCAATACCCCAATGGCCCGTTTGGTAAACGGTACTAAATGATGGGAATAGAAATGATTTGTAGTGTAAATTTTCATGATTAGTATCATGTCATTCCCATGGTAATGAAAGTTTGTTCATAAAAGATGTTTTTTCTTCACAATTTCCCATTACTATCTAATACGACATGTTTAAATGGTAATGCATTGGAATGAATTTTGTTAAGAAAATAAGATTGTTGGAGGAGGATAACCATGGTCATTAAACTTGTCAAGAGATATTTCTACTAAATTACACTTACTTTCCATTACCATTCCTACCATTTAGTACTGATTACCAAACGAGCCGCAATTGTTCATTAAAGCTACCTAGTCTTGATTTTAATCCTTCTGAGTCAACTTTTGGTCAGTTTCCCTCCTTTTTTTGGAAAATTTGATCTGAAATCACTTCGGAGCATCTCCTTGTTATCTAATGTCACTGCTTGTTCTACGGTACGTCCCTATCAACATGCTCCACTGTATGTCATCGTGGGTATACATGGCTAATCATTCAATGTTGCGAAAGGAAGCTTCATCTATGGTGTAAAATCTATTTACTTGAAATAGTTACTCCAATATATTTATTAACTGCTTGCTTCCCAAATCATATCCTTAGGTTTCTCCCTCCCAAACCAAATGGAAGAATATGGCCAAACTACTCTTCAAAAACGCTTTGTGCCAAACCAAACACTCCCTTGAGTGACAAAATGAGGGATCTATTTATTCCGAACATTATTACTATGTTTTTGTTTGTTATGTGACGGATCAAATTTACCATGACATGAAGGTGTGGAGGCGGGTAAAAAAGCGGCAGCAGAGGTATTAGCTCTTCAGAAAAGGGTACTTGCTGTGCTCAACGAGGCCAGGTGTGTTTCCCTTAATTCTTCATTCTTTCGCTTGTACGTGTTGTGTATTACATCCACTCCATCAATGCATTTCCTCAACTAACTAAACGTGTTTTTACTTGTTTTTAGTTGCAAGGAGCCCATTGAACCATTGACAATCGAAGAAATTGCGGACCGTTGCCATTGCCTTGACGATGTAAATTGTTTGCTCCTACGTGTTTGCGCTTGCTTCTTACTTGGCCCTACATTCTAATTTGGAGCTTAATTGACTATGTTGTGCAGATCGAAATGATATACAAGTTAGTAGTGCACATGGCAGCCAACGACAGAGTGCTGCTTGCGGAAGGAAACTGTGGTTCTCCTCGGAGCATCAAGGCCTTCCTTGGCGAATGTAACGTTGATGAGTAATTAAATTGAGAAATAAAGAAGGAAGGAAATCGGAGTGTTGCGCTGTGATGGTCGGAAGTTGCCCGGAGGAATGGAATGTAATCTGTTGTTGGTAATTTATATGTAATGTCTCTAAGACTTGCAAAACTTGAATCAGCGATGGTATGTCATAAAGTGCACATTGCATCCAAAAAATTTGAGAAAAGGAATGAAATTATATCTTGTTTTGTTTATATGCTCTACAATTACTATTTTGACATCTTTGAGAACTACCTTTGTATTGTACTTTCTTCGGAATTTGATATCTTCAACATATTCGATTGTATTGAGCCCAAAAAATTAGAACTCTTAAAATTAAAATAAATAATATATGTTAAATGTTTAAAGATATAAAAATGTTAGAAAAATATCATAATTCTTGAAATTGCATAGGACTTGCAAAAAATCTGTCAATTTTTACGAGTTGAGACTTTAGAGACCATTCTTTTGTACGCTTCATTGTGTGTAAAATTTTAATTATAAATAGACTGAGAAAATAAAAAGACTATATAAAAATTGATCTTAAAAAAAGTGATACTTGTGCTTAATAAGCAAAAGTTCGATTCTATAAAGGAAAAATTAATATTAATAATCCAACAACCTTTCACCTGTCTGCTATGATTAATCCACCATTGGATTATTTTTTAATAATTTAACATTTGACTTTATTTTACTATCAACATAACTTTTTATTTTATAATAATTCTAAGTTTGCTATCAACATACCTTATTAGAATGCCGGCAACAACCTAAAAGTAAATATTAATTTATTAAAAAATAATTTAAAATTAAAAATAGATAATTAAAAGATTGAATTATTAATATTAAATTTTGTTTTTACAAATAGATAAAAGATGTATTAATATTTGTGATCTGACGTAAAAGATGCTTAAACCCACTCTTATGATGTCAGCTTCCATGTTTACTTGATGGCCGCTCCTATCTTGTTTAATAAGGGACATGCACCCAACATTAACTCTTAAAAAATTAGGATTAAAACCATGAATTCCCAATTTTAACTTCCTTATTTGATTTAGATCCAATGGTTATGCCATATTTTTACACGAGCAAACTTAGTTTATTACCTTTGTTCTAAAATACTTATAATTGATAGTAACAATTATTATAAGTATAATAAAATAGATGAAATATATATACTTCTTCCGTTTCACTATACTTGTTACATTTGACTTTTACGCAATTTAATGTGTTATTTTGATCATTTATATATTGAATTATATATATTTAAAAATTATAAAATAAGTTTGAACGATAAATAATGTCAAAAACCGTTATATAGCGAGTATTTCAGAACAAAAAAACTAGTAAGTAGTAACATGGCTGAATAAGCAAAACTAAAGTATACATGGGTCACATTTCATAATTTTCCTTTTCTTTTTCCTTTATGTTCTTAATTTGTTTGCATTATTAATATATTTGGTCCATTACATTCATAGATGTTATCATTATATTTAATATATTTCACTTATGCTCATAACTTGAAGATAATTTAATGATAGAATGTGAATATTTCATATATTATCAATATATTTCATTCATCAAGTCATTAGATTTATTTGCTTTAAACATAAGTCTAATGTATTATGCTTTCTTTATCTCTGTAGAATTAAGTTTAATGATTATTCATTGGTTAAGTTGGTTTTAAATAAATTAATAGACTTTAGAAAATAAATTAAAATACTAAGTTATTGCTATTTTCAGTATTCACGTTACTGTGCATGCTTTTATCCGTACAGGAGACTTTATTCCAAAATTTTAGTCATCTACAAATCCTCCATTTGTGTTTATGATAATTGTATATGTATTGTGACCAGGGTTGTTCAATGGGCTAGATTTCTATTTTGAGCTCTTATTCAGTCCGTTTTTAAAAAGGCTTTGAAAGGGTCTGGTCGAAAATGGACTGGGACGAAAACGGGCTATATTATAATTAAAATAAAGCGTGCTATAAAAGGGCTCAATAACGGCCGAAACGGGTCTTTGTAAATAGCATAACTAATGTATAATTTAAATATTATAAATGACAATATCAATTAAATTATTTAATATTTTTTCAATCTAATTATTATAAATGATAATTTAATTGTTATAAATTGATAAGTGGGGATTAAAATAATTTTTAATAGTAAAAATGCGTCGGGTTGGGCCGGACCGGGTTTTGAAAGCCCGACCCATTTAAAGCCCATATTAATTTTAAAGGGTCCTTATCCGACTCAACTCATATTCAATTAAGCCCCACCCGATCCTTATCCAGTCCATTGAACACCTCAAGTTGTGACCATACTTTGGGTTTAAACAAAAGCTTATGATCAAACTATCCGTTAGAATCCCATCCTTCCACTTAATTAAAGTTACTTTCTCCCTAATACAATGTTTTTTCTAAATAAAAAGGGATTTATTCCATATTAAAAGGCTTCTTTTTCCCTCTAAATTAACATTTATCTAGAAGTATTGGTTTAAATTTATAATCATTGACTTTATTTTCCCACTTTTCTTTTCATTTTTGTTAGCTTTATTAATGATTTATTATGTAATTCTACTTGCTTTTTTCAATTTCTAGGTACTTTAGCATTGCAAAAAACACAAATTTGCACTCATAAATATTGGGCTACAAAAAAATTTCACCAAAATGAAAATTACTACTCCAAACTAATTATATAGGCTCCATTGGTACGATAAAAACTTTGGATCTCATTATTGTAAAATCGTCCATTTCCTATAAAACTACATCTTATAATTAGAAGACATCAAAATTAAATTATTTCATATTCAGAGAAAAGATCGTAACAATGACAATATTAAACCCTTATCAAAAGATGAAGATCGACTACTTGAATCGATATATCAATTCTAATAATTGATAATATGAATTCTCTCTCAATTTATTTTGATTTTTTTACCTCTTGACCTTTAAATCTGAATTTTTCAAACCTTTTTCACTTTTAATTATTTTCAGTTTTTCTCACTTTTTTTTTTTTTTTCAATTTCAACTTTTCAATTATCCTTATTAGTTCTCTCTTCATATGTCAGAATATTCGTCTTTATTGTTAAGAGTTAAAGACCCTTAGTAGGCAAATGTTTCACCACCACATTGATCCCCTATTTCATTTTTAAAAAAATAGCAAGAAAAATAATATACTTTCAAACCAATTCGGATACGTATAATACCACTGAGGAATAAATTTGCACATTTTCGCTCCAATATTTGTTTGAGATTTTTTCAACTTTGGGCTGAAAAAACCTTATATTGGAAGAACTCTTCATATTACATACTATAATTTTTATTTTTATTGGGTCTGAAAAAATATTTGAACTTTTATTTTTAGAGCTGAAAAAACATTTGAACTTTTTTGTCTCTTTGTTGGGTCTTTTTCGAGTTTGTTCAATTTAATTCTACATTTAAAAGGTTGTGGATTAGATGAACCATCAACTCTTTCGGAAATATTTGTGTCATTAACTTGTCTCACTTCTTGTTGTTGCAAAGATGATGATTCTCATGAAAATAATTTTTTAAAGGTATTTTTTCACTCTAATCTTTACATATTTAACAATTAAATATCAGTAATCAAAAATTATTAATTTAATTTGAAATTTATTTTAAAAAATCAAGAGCATACTTGAACAATCACTAATCGATTGATCAAGACCATATATGCAATTTATTTTAAAACTAACAATGATTGCAATTAATCAAAAATCATTTAATCAAGAACAAGAATCAATTAATCAAGAATAAATTTAAATTAAAATTAATTTTTTAAAATTTTACTACTTTGATTAAATTTGATAGTATTTTACAAAAATTCTATGCACTGGGATGGTGGCGGGAATATGTGTATGGTGACGACCACGATGGGTGGATTAGCTATGTTAGTTACACGTATATATCGGTTAGTAGAGGATGTTAATTAACGAATACATATAGATTTTAAGAAATTTAGTAGCACTTTTGGTCAATGCACAACTTATCTATAACTTATGGTCTTAAGTTTGATCCTCAGCGTATTATTACAAATATATTTTCTTTTTATAAAATATTAGTGCTCTTACTTACAAGCGCGAGAATCAGTTGAAGTCACCGTAATTATATATTGTTGCCTAAATCAACATCCAACCGCGATTAACTATTATAACAACATTAGAGTCACTACTATGAAATGATTGAACGCCCTTATGTTTCACATGAATAACCATACATGCAATATAATTATTGATGATGTAAAATACATAAATTCTTTTAAAATTTATATATAAACAATTTTTATTTAGAACATGATGACGTGCATGACATAAGTATAAATCTAATATGAAATATTTCAAAGCTTGATCATCAAAATGAAACGAGATAATTAATAATCACTTATTTTTTTATTAAGGTCGTCTCACCGTGAAACGACTTCAATTGAGTCAGTCCAAACTATTTAAAAAAACTTATTCATGTACAAGTGTGAATGAAGATTTCATTGTTCACAAATTCTTGTATAAAACTGACATGCCTCATACTAATTAAATAATCTAATAATAAAAAATTTTAACTTATAAATTTTTTATTATAAAGATATTTCACTGTAAGATAATCTCATATAAAACAGAAATATTTTTTGGCGGAACAACCACGGAAAAATACAAACCAAGGTTGTACTTGTACTTTTCTCTAGGGGGGCCCGTTATTCCATGTGACATCCTTGAAAATTTCCGAAAATCACTACGAGTTCCCACTGCAACGTTCGACTGTTAGATTTATATACACCCTCACCCGCAGGTTATTTTATCTTCCTCCCTCACTCCCCACCTTTATCGTGCTCCCTCAGTTTTCGCCATCTCTTTTTATTTTTTTATGTTTTTATTATTAAATAATAAGATTAACTAATTCGTTAAAACAAAAACAATCATACTCCAAAATAAAGAAAAAGTCTCTTTTTTTTAAAAAAAAATAAAGAAAAAGTCTAGTATAAACTTGGTATACCCTATTCTATTCTAGTGTATGTCAAAACTAAATATTTTTTATTTGATAAATTCAATTAAATTTGGAAAATGATACACGCTAAACTAAGGTAAAACTTTTTCATAAATAAATCTACAACCATCCTAAAAAACTTACACAAGTATATTCAATTTGAGATTTTGCATTATTTACTACTTATTTTGAATTTGTATTTATTTTTAATCTATAAAATTAAAAAATACTCGGCGCTTGTTGAATTTACAATAATGTAAATCTTCTTAATTTTAATATTTTTTTTTATAAATTTTAATTAAACACAGTTAGAATAATTAAAATGAATAAGATAGAATATTTTAAAAAAAAGAGTAAAGTGGAGTTTTTTTTCTTTGATCATTGTTTGTTTCTATTACGGGATATGCGGGGAAGTTATGTGAAAATCGAGCCTATATTTTTTCCTAAAATTATTGTCTAAGACAAGGGTCTCAATGTATTTTTAAAATTTAACATTCTATAATTGTTAGATGCAAAATTAAAGTTTGTATTGAAATTTGCAAATTTGATAAATAAATAAAAAAATATTATTTTATTTCAAAACAACAAAATTAGAATTAGATTTAGAATTAGGATAAGTGAAAAACAGGAAATTTATTTGAGTAAATCTTCCCAATTAAGCAACACGCCGCTCTCTCTCAATATTCTTTTCTAGGATTTAAAATCTAATCTCGTACTCCACTGGAGTAGTCTTTCTTTCTTTTTTTCTTTTAAATTTAATATTCTCTCTCTAAAAACCCTCAACTTCTTCCTCCTGTTTTTCGCTTTCTCTTTCTACTATTTCTCTGATTATTGACAGCTTCTCTGCTTCTGTAGCTCAAGCTTTCTATGTGACTTAACTTCCTTTTTCTGCATTCCATTCCATAAAAACAACATAATTTTAATTTCCCAATTTGGATATTGTTTTCTGAGTGCATTTATTAAATGTGTAAATACACAAATCTGGGTTTTTGCTAGGTGAACTCTATCGAATTTTTCAACACTTTCTTCCCAATTATGTTCACTCAAGGCCTTGATAAAAATGCCCTTCAATGGGTTAGAGAGGTACTGATTTAATTTCTTTTTTATTTCCTTTTTTAAAATGTGATTTAATTTTGCTAATGTGGGTCAGTTTTCTTGTATTAATTATGTTTCAGTATTTAATTTTATCTTAGTTATTCTGGGTTTGCTTTGATTTTTGGTAGTGTGATTGATTCTGCTAAATTTAATTCCTTTTTTAAGCATTTTGTAATCTTGATATGTAGAACAGTAGATTTATATCTAGTTATTGTGCTTGATTTAGGGTCTCTTTGGATTATGGTAATGTTGTTAGCTTAGTTTTATCTGCTATTTTCTAATTTTGGGTGGAATTTTTGTTATAGGGTTCTGTGAACAGTGAAAAGGAAGAACCAGTATCAATGTCTAGAACTAGGATTGACCCAATACTAAGCAAATGCGGCAGCAGAGGTTTCGGGCTGCCGCCACCCGGGAAGTTTCGAAGTGGGCATTTGCCATCAACTGCATTTCCAATGTCTAGAGTCATCCCTGGAGATGACTCAGCTTCTGTTTCTGGTAATGACATTACATCAGAGTCTGAGGATGATGATGTTTATGGTGGGAGGTATTCTCTGGATTCATCTCCACCAGATGACCGTGCTCCTCCAATGATGGGTAGTAACTATAGATACGGCAACACGAGATCATTGCCTCCGAATAGGGTGAGTTATGGAAGTGATTATATGTCTTCTGATGTGTATTCATCTGTGGAATTGAGTGGGAAGAAGGTTGAGGGAATAGTTAACGGGAATGGGAGGTATCCGGTTGCCCGGAATAGATATGCTGAGGATGACTCTGAAGACTCTGCTGGTAGCTCTGAGTTTTCATCTTCTCAAATTGGTAGTAACATACGTACGGCTTCTCGTTCACAACCTTGTGCTTCAGAAAGCTATGCATCCAGCATTACATCGAGGGCGAATGTCGTGAAGGTATGCTGATTTTTCTTAGCAATGTACTTAATAGTGTAGTATTTTTGTGTATTACTGCATGTTTTCAATTTTCTATTGTTACTTGGGATTGACCTTTTGTCTTGGATTAAAGGCTTTGACATTGTTATTATACAACTCTTTCGCACAATGTTTTCTTCTAAGCGTCATTATGGCTTGTAGAGTAGTTTGCAGTCTTACCAACGTGAAATTCTCTACTTGGTTGCTTCGACATTCTTTGAACTCATTGAAATCTGTTAAATCAGGAAGAAACAAGTAATGTGTTAAATCAGGTAGACAGGATTTTCTTAGAAGTGAATGCATGTCCCTGTTACAATTTCAAAAAACTCATTTGGCATTTTGTCGGTGTTGAAGAATATTTGATTGGTTTCTTTCGTAAATTAATTTGAAATATTCTTCATTTTGTTTGGAATTTCTCTTCTTACTGAGGAGAAGTCTAATAGATAAATTTTCCCAAATAGTTATGATAAGCATCTGTAAGATAGCCCTTGCTGTGGTATCATTGTGATGCTTAGTTAATGTGGGTTTTTGGCTTGATTACTTTGAGCAATAAATTTGGCTACTTGGTAGCTGGTTCTGCTTATCATACCCTACTCTTGTGTGTTTTATGGCTTATTTTTTGTGTCTAAGATTGTTTATTGCATATGTTCTATGGGCTGAATTAACCCTTTCATGTAGGATGATGGTGATACTCCAAGTGCTCCTCCAGTTTGCATCAGAAGTCAGGAGACAAACCAAGCTCTGCCTGTATCTGATCCCAAAATATCTGTTGATATGCACAGTGCTTCCAACAAAAATGAGCCAAATATTCCTGAAGTTACTCAATCTGTGGCCAATCAAGTGGATAACACTGACAGTGTGATTCCTGGTCCACATGCAAGGTTAGATGTTTGACATTATCGATCAGTTAAATTTATATGGACGGTCTGAATATCTTAGGTGCTTAGACAATAGGTTAATTTTGCTATAATCTGTACTTCAGAACCACTGGCGTTGCAGAATCTGCTGGTTCATCGGGCTCACATGCAGCTCGTCTTCCTACTTTCCATGCAAGGTACTTTTCAGTTTTAATTGATGTTCTATGTGTAATTGCTTTAGCTTCTCCTAATTTTATCTCTACAACTCATTCTACTTATGTAAGATTGATTTTTCTCTCTTTGTTTTATTTTGGCAAATATATCAGTACTCAAGGACCATGGCATTCAGTGGTTGCATATGATGCCTGTGTTCGTCTTTGTCTAAATGCATGGGCAAGGGGCTGCATGGAAGCTCCTATTTTTCTTGAAAATGAGTGCGCTCTTTTGCGAAGTGCATTTGGGTAAGTTTAATCTCCAATTATTCTTTCAATATTCCTTTCTTTTAGTGTTATGAAAAAGATTAGAATGTTCTTGGGGGTTTCTTTTTTACTAAAAAGGAAAGGAAAGTAATAGCAAAAAGGAAAAGAGGTAATAGGACCCATTAAGGGAACTTAAATAAGATGTTTGGTATGGAAGGGAAACTAAAATCCATGACACATGTTTGTAAATCCTTTTATCCTCCATGCCCAAATCCTTAAACTTCTTCGTCAACTAAGAGCAACCACCATAATAACTTTCATTGCCATCAAAAGTCTGGTAGCGTGAGATTTACATGCAGATCATTTTCATCCAGCACCAGCAGCACATCTTTCTTTCCTTGTTTTCTATCCAGTTTAATGATGCACATCTGTCTTTGATGGTCAAGTTCAACCATGAATATTTGAATCTCAAGAGGTTGGCATCCTATTGGACCATAGATTGACTGAATTCATGTGATTCTTGTCCTCTGGTACGCTATATTTTCTACTTCTGCAACTCATTCTTCATCTGAAAGTTGATGTTGGTAGAATCTTGTAGATGATGGGTTGAGGTTGGGGCGAAGAAGTTTATGGCTGAAGTAATTATGATGTTAAATGGATGCCACATGTAATGGTGGTTGTTAGGGTGGTGAAGTAATGATGGTAGCATGAAGTGGTTGTTAGGGTGGTGAAGTAATGATGGTAGCATGGAAGTGGTTGTTAGGGTGGTGAAGTAATGATGGTAGCATGGAAGTCCTTGAATTCACTATATGTTTCTCTTGCTTATGTGTTTTGATCGTTTCGCAAATTGCATATTGATTAATATTGGGAACTCTTACGGAGCTTCTTGATTTATAGTCAATTAATTAACTTAAAATTATTAAATACTACCACTTCCATACTTATTTCACGAATGGTGTTTTGTGACCGTTTACCTGTTATATCCTAGTTCCAATGCTTCATAGCTTTTTTTTTTTTTCCCTTTGTTACAGTTTGCAGCAAATATTGTTGCAGTCAGAAGAAGAAATACTGGCTAAGCGTGGCTCAGAGCTTGCAGTAGAAGGAGGTCCACAGAAACCAAAGAAAATGATTGGGACGATGAAGGTCCAAGGTATCATTTATATCTTCATTAGCTTATGAATATTAAACTTCCGTGAATGGTCCTGATAGTCCCTTTGATTGCAGCTCGTAAAGTGAGAATGGGGCTGGATCCACCTACTGGTTGCAGTTTTGGGTCCGTAAAGGCTCCAGTTATAAACATGGATTCTGCGCGGTCGCAATTATCCAAGGTCCAAAGATCAGTTGTATCTGGATGGCATGCACTGCGAAGAGTGCATTTTGTACTTCATAAGCCTGCAGATGGTTCTTTGTCAAAGAAGAGTTTGGCTTATGTTCAAGCCAGTTCTCAGTATATCAAGCAAGTTTCTGGCCTTTTGAAAGTGGGTGTTGTGACCACTTTGCGTCACAGTGCATCATCATATGATCCTGTACAAGGTATTCTTTTTTGACATTCGAAATTAGAGTTGAAAATTTTCAGATCGTGAAAGTGCTATGAACTGGTAATTTGGACTAAAACAGTAAAATAGAAATTGAAATGATAAAATGACAAGAGCAATATACTATTGATTGGATGATAAAAGAAAGATTACAACCTTAAAAGCATAACAAGAAGCGATAGATCAAGCTATTCGAGATGCTTGAGATCTGCCATTGAGTATAAAACTCACCTACAATGTGTTTACTAATTTTCTTCATGATTATGGGTCTCTAATTCCCCTTATTTATAATAAACTAGTAACTCATTCCCTAACATGAAAATTACTATTTTGCCCTTTCATAAATCCAAATATTGGGTCATTTCAGAAAGTTTATACGTTTTTCTTTGGCCATATATCTGAGTTGAATGGAGCTTACTTGAACTAGCTAGTAACTGTTGGTTCACTTACAACAAGTCCACTGACGCGCAACACAACGCAGTGATAAAATTATGCATCATAGTCCTTTTTAATGCTCTAGTATTTGATCTTTTTTCCGCTGTTGCCAGAGTCTCATTCCTGTTTGTTAAGATTAAAAAGTTTGCCTGAAGATGAAGTTGTTAAGATGCAACCGGGTTCTGGCGAAACTCATGTATTGTAAGTCTCTTAAATCTCCATCAATTCATTCTTAGTTGCTCATATGTGAAAATTATTGATAGCTTTACAGCTTTCCAGATGGTCTAGGAGATGATTTGATTGTTGAAGTTCAAGATTCGAAAGGAAAAACCTGTGGTCGTGTTGTGGCCCAAGTGGCAACTGTTGCTGGTGATCAGGTATCTTTTCATGATCTATGTGTCATTGTTAACTTCAGAGAGTCATATGTTAACTGCAATGGCAATATTTAGTTTATAAGATGGTTTTTGTTGATTTTGTGTAGAATGACAAGCTACGCTGGTGGTCAATATTTCGCGAGCCAGAGCATGAGCTTGTTGGAAAAGTACAACTTTACATCAACTTCTCAACAAGTGTCGATGAGAATTATAATCATAAGGTAATATACAATAGTCTTGGTGAAGGTGCTATTCAGTTTTTTCTTATCATTTGATGCATCACGGATATTGTCATCCTCTGCGTCATTAAAATGATGTCTTTATTTTCCTAGTGGAAATTGTTTTCTGTAGTATTTTTACTAGTTTTCTTCTGTTGTGAAAATTTATAATGCCTTGCTCTAGATCTCTTGTTTTAGTAAGTTTTATGTTTTTGAATAATAATAAAATAATAACAATAATAATAATAATAATAAAATAATAATAATACTCAATAAATAATAATAATTTTAATAATTCTTTCCTGCAATTTTCCCGGATCCTATTATTGACAGTTGACACTGCTAATCATTTACGGAATTTTTATATATGTGGTATTACCCAGTGTGGATCCGTGGCAGAGACTGTAGCTTATGACTTGGTTTTAGAAGTTGCTATGAAAGTTCAACATTTTCAGCAAAGACATTTACTGCTGCATGGTGAATGGAAATGGTTATTGGAAGAATTTGCAATCTATTATGGGGTTTCCGACTCATACACGAAACTAAGGTAATGTTTTTATTTATTCCGTGCATCTCAATTCAGTCATGTGAATTCCATCAGCTAACCGCAACTCAAATTCTTATTGTAACAGATACCTTTCTTATGTCATGGATGTTGCCACTCCTACAGCCGATTGTCTGACTCTTGTGCATGATTTGCTTTATCCTGTGGTTATGAAGGGCCGCACAAAAAGCACACTAAGTCATCAAGAGGTATGATTATTGACGTGTGCTATGTTACTTGGACACTTTATTTTGCTTAGTGTACGCATGTCCGATCCTTGATCCTCGGACATTGGTATGGTACTTAGACGCTTCATTTTAGGCGTAAAATTGAATATTTAGACGTATCCGACACTTAGACACGTACCAGTATCTAACATCAGTACCCGAGTCCAAGTAACATAGGATGTGTCAAGGCACTCTCTCTTCTGAATACTTGCTTTTTTCCCCTGCCTTCCACACTATGCACTTATTTGGCATACATCATTATTTCGAGCTTCTGCTTTCTCTTAAATGAATCATATGTTGCCTTCTTACCAGAATCGCATCTTAGGAGAAGTAGAAGACCAAATTGAGCAGATACTTGCTCTGGCATTTGAGAATTATAAAGCCTTAGATGAATCACTGGCTTCTGGAATCCTCGACGTCTTTCAGCCTGCAAAGGGGTGCGCTGCGCCTGCTTTGCAACCTGCAGTTAAACTCTACACGCTACTTCACGATATCCTGTCTCCTGAGGCGCAAACCAAACTATGCAAACACTTCCAGGTGAAGCACACTAGAAATTTATGTACATTTGAAATTGATTTCACTTGGATTGTTCTGCTGATCATGCATGTTTTTCAGGTTGCTGCGAAGAAGAGATCTAAGAGGCATTTAGCTGACACAGATGAGTATGTTAATAACACCGGTGAAGGAAACTTGCTGGATCATGTCACTATGTCCACAGCCTACCAGAAAATGAGAACCCTTTGCTTGAACATCAGTAATGAAGTTTCCACAGATATTGAAATCTACAATCAGAATATACTTCCCAGGCATGTTTTCTTGCTCGTTTCATGTGGAAATTTTAGGCGATAGCATTTTACAGCAATATGATGTAATATCAATATTATTCTTAAGTCTGGGTGCCTCCGGTTCTAATAATAGGTTGGGTTTTGTTGCTTTTTCAGCTTTGTTGATCTCCCAAATCTATCTTCGTCAATATATAGTGTAGAACTCTGCAACAGGATACGCGAGTTCCTGATTGCATGCCCTCCATCTGGTCCTTCACAGCATGTGGCTGAACTTGTAACAGCGACTGCTGATTTCCAAAGAGATCTTGTCAGCTGGAACATCAAGTAAAGTCTAAGCTGTTTTTTTTCTTTCTGTTTTCATTCTATATAATTTAGTTTGTTCTCATTGAGTCTTTTATACGTAGTCCCATAAAAGGTGGAGTTGATGCAAAAGAATTATTCCACTTGTATATTGTTGTTTGGATTCAAGATAGGCGCCTGGCTTTGCTGGAGACCTGCAAACTTGACAAGGTAGTAATACGTGCCCAATTTTATGTTATTTTGCATTTCATGCTAACAATTGCGTTGCCAACTTGTTAAACTGTTTGTAGAGCTTGGCTTTCGTGCTAATAACAATATACTCTCTCCGTTCCTTAAAGTTCCCATTTTGGGTTGTTTCATTTGTTGTTCCCTAAGGAATCTTTTAATTTATATCACGAATTTTGGACGTAATTAACCTTGTTCATTTAAATTTTAATATCTTTTAATGTTTATGGTCCAAACATTTTTTTTCACCAATTTCATTTTAAATAGTTTAATATTGTTTACATTTCTTACATGTTTCCCACTAAAACATATTTTTTTAATAGTTGTGGTTTCTATATTTTTTTTACTAGCTTTATTTTAATATTTTATATGTTGTGGTTTCTATATTTTTTTCACTAGCTTTATTTTAATATTTTTTTAATATTTATGGTCCTCACTTTTCCCGCATTAAATTTATTATTTAATAAAATAATATATCCACCATTTAAAAGATTCTAATTTTCTTAACTCGTGAACATTTCTTATGGGAACAAATTTAAGGAACATAGGGAGTAATAAGCTATTTAGCATGTCGGCATGCTTACTTGATTTTTTGTTCATCTGTTCTCGTTCTTCCCTTCTATTTATTCTGTTCGCGGAAGACATTGAACCACGTTTTATCTGCTAGCTCTATAATTATTACTATTTATTACTATTATTGTTGTTATTATTATTATTATATTATTGAGTTTAACTCACAGGTCAAATGGTCTGGGGTGCGTACGCAACATTCTACTACCCCTTTTGTCGATGAAATGTATGATAGGCTGAAAGAAACATTAAATGATTATGAGGTCATCATTAGCCGCTGGCCAGAATATAGCTTTGCCTTGGAAAATGTATGTATTGTCTGTCTCTGGAACTATTAGCTTACCGTAAATTACGGAATTTGGATGGATAATATTGTTAACATTATGTGATTATGCTTTATAGGCTTTCGCTGATGTAGAGAAGGCCATAGTGGAAGCTCTAGACCGACAATATTCTGATGTCTTGGCTCCTTTAAAGGAAAATTTGGCTCCAAAGAAGTTCGGTTTCAAGTATGTACAGAAACTTACCAAGAGAACCGTGTGCCCCTATGCTGTTCCAGACGAGGTAACCAATTTTCTCGACATACTTATAAAGGATGTAAATCTCATTGACATCATAGTTTGTTCCCTTAATTCTCCAATTGGCTTTTGTTTTATTAGGTTGGGATCCTTCTAAATTCATTGAAAAGGATGCTCGACATTCTTCGGCCCAAAATAGAAACTCAATTCAAGTCATGGGGATCCTGCATACCTAATGCTGGGAACCAGGTTCCAGGAGAGCGTTTAAGCGAGGTTACCGTCATGTTAAGAGCCAAGTTCAGAAACTATTTACAAGCCATTGTTGAGAAGCTTGTTGAAAATGTGAGTTTCTCTCTTTTATCCTTGGATAAATTACCTAGAATAATCTAACCTTTTTACGGATTTACCTATAATAATTCCAACTTTTGATTAACTATGCATCATCCCAATTATAAGGGCAATCTCAACTTTTGATTCACCATGAATAATCCCAATTATAAGGAGTGATTGCTAAGAATGCACCAAGGTCAATTCTTACCTATACAACAAGTTATTTAGCTAAAAAAATAAAAAAGTAAATACAAAATTAAATTATAAAAAAATAAAAAATTTTAAAAAATTAAAAAAGAAATCGAGTAATTTTATTTTTTGATTTTAACTTTTAATTTTTAATATTTTTGATTTTTGATTTTTGATTTTATTTTTCTTTTTTATCGTGTGGCAATTAACTTGCAAAAACCGGTCACCATTTGAGCAACCATGCTCAGGAGTAAATGACTCTAAAATTAAAATTATTTATGATTGATCAAAAGTTGTGATTATTATAGGAAAATCAATAAAAAGTTTGATGATTCTAGGTAAATTTTTATTTTTTTTCTTTAGCTAAGGAATGACCATAGACTTGTGTATCTGAACTTTGCCTTTTCATTTATTCTTTTGTAGACGAGGCTACAAAATGCTACAAAAATGAAGAAAATTCTTCAAGATTCCAAGGAAAGCGTTGGAGAATCCAATGTTAGAAATAGAATGCAGCCACTTAAAGAACAGCTGACAAGCACGATGAATCATTTGCATGCCATCTTTGAGTCTCATGTCTTCATTGCTATTTGCCGGGGCTACTGGGACCGAATCGGACAGGTGAGTGAACGCAATATTTTGAGTAAAACGTCAGAGATACCCGCGTGATTGTCCTAAATTCTTTTCTACTTCTGATCACAGGATGTGCTCAAATTCTTGGAAAACCGAAAAGAAAATAAAGCATGGTACAAGGGTTCGACAATTGCTGTTTCCGTGAGTATTAAAATTTTTCCTTTTGCTTCTTGTCTTCTAGCTGTATAGAACATTAGACTCATGTCATATCACTAATCGGCTATTGAATTCTGCAAAAAATTTAGGTGCTCGATGATACGTTTGCATCACAGATGCAGCAGCTGTTAGGTAATGCTTTACAAGAGAAGGATATTGAGCCACCTCGATCAATGATGGAAGTCCGGTCAATGCTCTGTAAAGATGCCCAGATTCACAAGAACAACACGTTTTATTACTGAAAAATGATAATTGTAAATACGTTGTGATTGTAGTGACAATTTTGTGAATGAGCAGGTAAATGTAGTACATAATGAAATTAGCACATTCTTAAGAAAACAACATCATTCATATAACATTCTTTTTGTTCATAAAATCTACTTTCTATGTTTCAGTCTCTTAGATCCCATATAACATTCTCGAATGTCTGTCTAACTTTAACCGAGCTAGACCGTCTCTTGGTGAAACGTTTCATACAGCAGTTTTTCGACTTTTAACAGCTTGTTTCACCAAAGCTCTTACTGCCTTTGTCTGTGAACTATGTTTTGATGTGACTTTACTTTCTCTGTCTCTCTCTCTCCCTATATATATATATAGGGGAGGGATCTAATGCGAAGAGTGTTGAAAATGAGAAGGGTAAGGACTCTACACCCTTGATTTCACTAAAATAAAAAAAAATCTATGGTCACAATTGAACTAAAAACACATAATTGTAAAAGTAATTATGTTACACGGAAAAATAATTATGACATAAGTTTTTAGAATGTCCTTACTTTATAACATAGTATTCTTTTTGTATATATAGTAACAAAACAAAATCACACAAAAATCCTTCTCATCCTTCTTATTTTAAAATCCTTATTTGATCACACACACACACACACACACACACACATATATATATATATATATATATATATAGGGGAGGGATCCAATGAGAAGGGGTATGAAAATGAGAAGGGTGAGAAGGATTTTGAGCCGTCGATTTCTCAAAGATCTAATGGTCTAGATATCAAGCCGGAAAAAATAGGGCAAAAAAAAAAAAAAAGCTAATTCGGTTTTTTCTGAAGAACACAAGCGCCTTCTCTCTTCCAAGCTATACTCTTCGAAAAACCTTCAAAACCTTCGAAAAACCTTCGAAAAACCTTTGATTTCTTCTGCGAAATCTTCCTCTTCTATTGAATTAAGGTATGCAAATTAGAAATTTACCATTTTATAGTTTTTATTTTTCGATTTGTTTTGATTCATTTTTTAGTTTTCGTTTTCTTCTGCGAAAATGTTCCTCTTCTCTTGATTACTTAGTCTGTCAAAAATCTTTACTTGTTTTCGTTTTCTTATGTGTACCTTTTACAAATTCAGATTTGTTTTGATTGATTTCTTAGTTTTTCATTTTCGTTTTCGATTTAGTATCTTCAAAACTGAGAGTCAGATTTTCATTTTCGTTTTTCTTTGTTGATTTTGATTTACAGACTCAGATCTTGATGTGAATCTTCTTGTTGATTTTGATTAACAGACTCAGATTGAGATACTATGGAAGATTTACAAAAAGTGCTAAATGTGGAAGATTCACCAAAAACTTCCAACAATGAAAAAGAATTGTCAGAAGGTAATGTTATTATGTTCTTCAAAAAAAAAAATACTAAGTTATGATTGTGCATATTTACTGTCTTTTTTTTGTAATATTGAAAATCTTTGTTGCCAAGGTGAATGCTACTATGTTCTTAGAAAAAGATACTATGTTGTGATTAAAAGTTACTATGACTGTGTATAGCTACTGTGTTCTGTTTTGAAATTTTGAAAAATATTTGTTGCCAAGGTGAATGCTACTATGTTCTTAGAAAAAGATACTATGTTGTGATTAAAAGTTACTATGACAATGTATAGCTACTGTCTTCTCTTTTGAAAGTTTTGAAAATCTTTGTTGCCAAGGTGAATGCTACTATGTTCTTAGAAAAAGATACTATGTTATCATTAAAAGTTACTATGACTGTGTATAGCTACTGTGTTCTGTTTTGAAATTTTGAAAAATATTTGTTGCCAAGGTGAATGCTACTATGTTCTTAAAAAAAGATACTATGTTGTGATTAGAAGTTACTATGACGATGTATAGCTACTGCCTTCTTTTTTTAATTTTGGAAAAACTTTGGATTGTTATACAGGGACTCAAACTCCAAGAACTATTACACAAGTTACCCCAAATGGTTCAACCCTGTGGATTCCTCATTGTGAGTTTGATAAAAAGCCATTTGTTGGTATGGCTTTTGAAAACTTAGAGAAAGCCTTAGATTTTTATGGTAAATATGCTGAAATTTGCGGTTTTGATATACGTTCATCTACTACCTACAAAAAAAAGGGTATTGTTTTTTTAAAATATTTTGTTTGTAGTAGGGAGGGTATCATAAAACCTAACCCTAAGAAAAGTGCAGATGTTGTTGCACGTTATAAGAGATCAACCAAAAGAATTGGTTGTAAAGCTAGATTGATTTTGAAATATGACATAGCGAAGAGAACATACCATGTTTTAAAATTCGAAGAGGCGCACAATCATTGTCTAGTTAGCCCTACATCGCGTCAATTTTTATTGGGTAATAGGAAAATGACTTTGTTGCACAAAAATTTCATATCTAAGAATGCACGGGTTAATATAGGACCGGTCAAATCCTTTAGATTGTTTAAGGAAAATGTCGGGAGTTATGAGAATGTGGGAGTGACAATGCAAGATTTTAAGAATTTCCATAGGGATTTGAAAGCATATATCAAAGGAGATGATGGGAAGATGTTGATCGAGAATTTTATCAGAAAAAGAGATATTTACACGGGGTTTTATTTTGATTATGCTTTAGATGAGGAGGACCACATATCACGTTTATTTTGGGCCGATGCGATAAGTAGAAAGAATTATTGTTTATTTGGAGAAATGGTTACTTTTGATTGTACTTATAACACCAATAAGTATAGCATGGTTTTAGCCCCTTTTACCGGAGTAGATCATCATAAGTCTTGTATTACATTTGGTATAGGTTTATTAGCTAAGGAAGATAGTGAATCTTTTGAGTGGTTATTTAGAACTTTTTTACATTGTATGGGGGAGTGTATGCCAACATATTTGATAACTGATCAAGACCCTGCAATGAAAATTGCGATTAAAAATGTATTTCCACACACAATACACAAACTTTGCATGTGGCACATCATGAGTAAAGTGACTGATAAAGTTGGACCGGAATTGAACAAAAATGAAGGTTTTTTGAAAGAATTAAATGGGTGTGTGTGGAATATTGATCAAGAAGAAGATGAATTTGAAGAAAAATGGGAGGGAATTATGACCAAATACAATCTTCAAACAGATAAATGGTTTACTAGTATATTTAGTATACGAGATCAATGGATACCCGCATATTTTAGGGATATCCCATTGGGGGGGATTTTGAGAACTACATCCCGATCGGAAAGTGTTAATAGTTTCTTCAACCACTTTTCAAACCCTCACATGACACTTGTTGAATTTTATATGAGTTATGAAAGTGCAATGGATGCACAGAGGTACAAACAAGATAAGCTCAATGCTGAATCACTTCACACAAACCCACAATATAAAACACCATTGCCGATTGAAAAACATGCCGGTGAAGTCTATACTAGAAAAATTTTTTTTCTTTTTCAAAATGAAGTTTATAAGTCTTGTTTCAAAACTTATATTCAAAGTATTGAAAAGAATGAAAGTGTGGAAAGTATAACTGTTTTGGACTCAACGGTAAGTAAGATGTACAAGGTGAATTTTATACTGGGAAGTTCGATTGACGAGTTGAAGGTAGATTGTGATTGCAAGTTATTTAAACGGATAGGAATATTATGTTCCCATGCGATTTGTGTTATGAGTGCAAGACAAATAACACAAATACCAAAGCAATATGTTTTAGATCGTTGGACGAAGCTAGCATTAAAGAAGCCTATTTTTGATTTGCATGGGAATCTGATTGAAGAGAGCAAAAAGTGTAACAACGTGGGGAAGTTGTTGGGGGAAGTTTGGTGTGAAATATTCAATTGTGTAGGTTTAGCTCAACGGAGTGAGAGCGATTTACAATCACTTTTACAAAACCTAAAAGATATTAGTAGAAAATTGGAGGAAAGTGATGATGTGAGGGTGGACATTACTAAAGAGCAACAAATCGAATTGTTAGTAGGCACAAGTTCATCTTCGACAATGAAAATACAAAACCCAATCCAATCAAAGAACAAAGGAAAAAGGCAAAGAATAATTGGGGAAAAGGAACAAACTATTGAGCAAAGCAAGAAGCCCAAAAGAAAGTGCAAAACTTGTGGTAAATTTGATTATCATGATAGTCGAAATTGCCCATCAACAAAAGATACCCCACTTAAGGTATAAAATATATATAATTTGCTTATATTTTATTGTATCCTTATTTAATAGTTTGATTATGTAAATGAAAGTGCAAAATTTTTGTTATGCAGGAAAATTGATGATGAAGAACAGATAGATAAAGAGATTATATTAAGATGACTATGGATAGCTACTGTCTTTTGTTTTGTAATTTTGAAAAATCTTTTGTTGCAAAAATGAATGCTACTATGTTCTTAGGAAAAGATACTATGTTGTTATTAAAAGTTACTATGACAATGTATAGCTACTGTCTTCTGTTTTGTAATTTTGAAAAAACTTTTGTTGCAAAAGTGAATGATACTATGTTCTTAAGAAAAGATACTATGTTGTGATTAAAAGTTACTATGACAATGTATAGCTACTGTCTTCTGTACATTTGACTGGTTATGCACACGGATGTTCTGCTGGATTCATAGCATCCTCCTTACTAGTGGATGCACAAGGTTTAGGAACATCAGCTGTTACTGCAATTTTAGGATTCCTACATGCTGCTAAATTTGCCCATTAAACATGGCGGTTTTCTGGTCAATTGATAAACCTTTATTTTTTCTCACCCACTTCGACTTTACCGGCCTGAAACCATCCTCATTTACCAACAGATTAGGCCGGTGATTGGTTTGCTTGATGCCAACCCGACACTCCAATTCATGTGCCCAAATTGTTTACATTTGGAGCACCATAACGGGAGCCAATCATACTCGACATGCTGAGTTACCAAATAGGCATTGTGGTTCATCTATTTTTTTATATGACATCTTTGCATCCCACGGTTTGATAACGAATGCTTCTTTATCAAATAGAATTCCGGTCATACTACATGCTCTCTCTTGTTCCTCTTATGAATTGAGTCTAACCAAGAAAACTCCTTAGTTTACCATACAGGGGGGCGGTTAGCACCAACAACATAGCATACCACTTTGTAATTACAACTCCTTTGTAATTTTGAAAAAACTTTTGTTGCAAAAGTGAATGATACTATGTTCTTAAGAAAAGATACTATGTTGTGATTAAAAGTTACTATGACAATGTATAGCTACTGTCTTCTGTTTTGTAATTTTGAAAAAACTTTGTTGCAAAAATATCAGCATAACATATATCAGCGTTCTTCACCCTTTCAAAATGATTCCACACAACCGATGTTAACCGTTTTGGTTTCTTAATCACTGTCTCACTTGATATTTACATCACATGGGTTTGATATGAATATCTGCAGAAAATTCAAAAATCGGATTGATAAAATCGAACTCGTTATTGATTAACCGGACAGATTTTGGATCAAATGAGAAGGGATATGAAAATGAGAAGGGTGAGAAGTAATCTAAAGCATTCAATTTTTTGATCAACGGACAAATTTAATTCCTTTGGCAAAAAATATTTTTTGGTAAACAGATAGATGAAGAGTTCTCATATATTTTTTGTTTGGCAAAAAATACTATGTTGAAAAAACAGATAGATGAAGAGTTCTCATATATATAATTCCTTTGTTTACCATACAGGGGGGCGGTTAGCACCAACAACATAGCATACCACTTTGTAATTACAACTCCTTTGTAATTTTGAAAAAACTTTTGTTGCAAAAGTGAATGATACTATGTTCTTAAGAAAAGATACTATGTTGTGATTAAAAGTTACTATGACAATGTATAGCTACTGTCTTCTGTTTTGTAATTTTGAAAAAACTTTGTTGCAAAAATATCAGCCTTGTACTTCATCTTGTACAACCTAAAGCCTAAGCCTAAGTGCCTGATTATCTACTATGTTCCATCAAATGTTTGTACAACTTAAAAATTCACAACTTCATCTTGTACTTCACATTAACGAATCTTTAATCTTCTGATAGAAACTTGTTTGGCAATGGAGCGTCTTTTATCTTTAAAATTGGACAGCTCTTCTAAAACTTTGGATCTTTGTTTGTTCAAATCAGATAACAATAAAGATCCGGCAATCTTAACTCTTGCCACATGTCTCAATGGAGCCTACATAAAAAGAAAATACATTTAGTTTGAATCTTTTAATTAGAATGTCATTCAAAAAAATACATTTAAAGATAATATTAAGAAGAAAAATCGTAACTGCATTCAATATTGGACACTGGAAATCAACTGTTCCCTCGAAAAACAGCATGCTCATCATCATAAATACATCACTTTCAATGTTCGTCCTAGCAGTCATTTTCCAATCGGTGGGAACTCGTTCCATTTTCCATAATGGAATAACATGAGTAGCTTGCATCTTATCATCAAAAATTGTTGACAGCAAATCTTTCTACAAAAGTTTCATTTAAATATTTATTAATAAATATTTCATAATCTTAGCAACATAGGCAAAAGGTTTTTCAGGATAATAAAATGCTACACATACCATAGTGTCACCGAGCTTTCTAATTTCTTCTTCTGAAACAGCAGTATGGTTCACATTGTCTATCCATTGAACCATTCTTAACTTCATATTCAGAAGAAGTAAGAAGTACTGACTGCCTTTCAATATCGGGACAACAATCTGTATATTATATATCACTGAATCAATAAATATATCTAAAAAAAAGTGACTGCACAAGTACTAACTACCTATTAGTAGCTATAACAACTAAAATAGTGACTATATAAGCCAATCAATCATTAAAAAAATATCTTACTAGATCAAACTTAGTCAAATCAACTTGGTTGAAATCCACCCATTTGACCCAAGAATCACAAATTAAATCAATTTGTTCAGAACCACCATTATTATTAAAATCCAACAAAGCAAGCTGTAAAAAAAAAACAATGAAATAACTAAAAATAATTCAAAATAAAAGAAAAGTAATTTAGAATAAAAATGACAAAAAACGTACACTAGAACTAGCACTAAAGAAGAACTTTTTTGAAGATTGCTTGTTCTTTTCATTTTCATTGAGCAATAAACACCAACAATCCACAACAGAAACATGAGTACACTTTGAGGGATCCCCAAGAGTATAAAACTCTTCCCTTTGAATCCTCAAATTGTCCTCATAATTAACGAGCAATTCACTGTCAAATAAAAAGGAATAAAATAAGTATAATAAAAAACAAAAATCACATAAAAAGAAAAACCAAAAAAAAGACTCACCTATTGTCAAAACATTGATCAGAAACAAAACAATAGTCAACTGTTTCTTGAAGTAACGAACCAAGAGTTCTCATATATTTTTTGTTTGACTTCAGCAGATGTGAAACATATGTAAATTTATCATTCACACCTCTGAAAGGAATGGAACACTTAGCCCTGCCATGTATCAATACATTCTCATAACCATGGCTTTCAAAAACAGTGATATTATTTACAACATCATCATCACCCTCATCAGCAACATTATTTACAACATTATTTACAACTTGATCCAATTCAACCTCATCCACTACATCTACATCTACATCACCCTCATTAGCAACAAAAACCTCATTCACCATCCTGGGAATAGAGGTAACCCATTTAACCGTGTCAACTATCTCATCGATTGTATTGAGCACGGTAGGATTCATGAAAAAACTTTGGGTTTCAGAAAAAGGTGTGGATGAGGTAGAAGGAACATCAGGAAAAGGGACAGGAGGAGAAGAAAATGAACGTTTTTGTTCTAAAAACAACTTAATTTTCTGCATGTAAAACTCGGAGACAACTTGAGTGTCTCTCCTCATCAGCATCAGCAACTCACATATTTCCTACAAAAATAAGTAAAGATAAAGTTAAATGTTGTTCAAATTAAAAGTAACTATGACATTATAAAAAAAAATACTATGTTATGATTATTTTCCAAAAGTGAATGCTACTATGTTCTTAGAAAAAGATACTATGTTATCATTAAAAGTTACTATGACTGTGTATAGCTACTGTGTTCTGTTTTGAAATTTTGAAAAATATTTGTTGCCAAGGTGAATGCTACTATGTTCTTAGAAAAAGATACTATGTTGTGATTAAAAGTTACTATGACAATGTATAGCTACTGTGTTCTATTTTGAAAATTTGAAAAATGTTTGTTATACAGGAGAATGCTACTGTTTGATCATACTTACACTTACATACTTAAAATGCTACTGTGCATATCATTAAAATGCTACTGTGTTTGATCATACTTAAAGATACAGGAGAATGCTACTGTGTTATCATACTTAAAATGTTTGTGACTAAAATGCTACTGTGTTTGATCATACTTAAAGATACAGGAGAATGCTACTGTGTTATCATTAAAATGTTTGTTATACATAAATAAGTAAGATCATACTTACATCCTCAGCTACTTGGCGTATTTCAGAATTACGCATTGCATTTAACGGCAAGTGAAACTCAATTTTATCATCGTCTTGCACTGTTTGATCTCTGAAGGGTTCTGCATTTACACTTGGTTGACCAATATCAACGTTGTTCACCTTTAACCCAACAGCTTGACCATACTCAAAAACCATCGTCTGACTCACGGGATATGTACTCAAAATTAAACCACTGCCAAAATGATTAGCAGATGTTTCCTCCTTAATTCTTTTTGACACATCCTTATCAGTCCAATGAGAGATAAGGGGTAAAGAGGATGGCAAAGAGATATTCTTGAATTTCAAACGATGAAAATAAATTATTTCCAACAAAAC